>NW_028279442.1:0-170815 GCF_059751315.1 Micrasema longulum | reverse complement strand
TGAAGCAGGGCGAAAGGGCGAGACGTATAGCATTAAATTCAGAGTAAGCGGCTTTGATATATAGTCCTTTTTACTCTACTATGCGTTTCGCATGGCAATGTTCGATAATATTTAGAACACAATTTCAAATTCGCATAATATAAAGCGTCATCTCTATTTAATTATACTGCAGTGCATAATATACTATTTTTTTTATTTAAATCTTAAAGTAGGACACACATATCATACATATTGTTATGTGTGTTCTAATAATAACATTACAAATATATTTAATTTATAAATTGTTTATCACATATGTCTTGACCATTATTTTAAATTTTGATATGTTTTTTTCTTCATAAATATTTTTTTCCATTTCGTAATACTTTTTAATTGCTTTAAATAAAATTGAATTTTGTGACTTTGCCTTTTTCCTAAATGGAAGTCTAATTTTGTTCTTTTCTCTAGTATTGTGATCGTGTTCATGCTGGTTCCGATCAATTTTTTTCCAAAATTCTGTTTTTTTATTAGAGTTTATAATTTTATGAACAAATATCATTGTATTGTAAAATATTCTTTGTTTGTATGTTAATAATTTCATTTCATTTACCATCGACTTTACCCTCGTATATCTGTTTTTTTTTAAAATGATTCTAAAGGCTTTATTTTGTAATACAGTTAGTTTATCTATGTTTTCTTTGTTTGATAAAAATAAAATGCTACTACAGTAGTTAACGTGTGGTTCAATAATTGCTTTGTAAATAGTTTTGCAGGAGTCCTTATCAATAAATCTTCTGATCCTTCCCAAAATTGATATTTTTTTTGCAATCTTATTTATTACCATCTTAGCGTTTTGGTGAAATGTAAGTTAAATGTAAGTTATATTTAAATATAATGATTGAATAAAATGAAATAATTAAAAATAACTCAAATTTACTTGTAGCGAATTGGCCGCGATTAAGACGAGGGTGCATGTTAAGAGAATAAGGAACGGAAGGGTGAGTTTAAAAATATCCGATTTATGTAATAGCAGGGAAATGTGTACCTTTGACTTACTGCGATTTAGTAGTATTGATTGCGAGCAATCAAGTGGCTTTTAAAAAAATGTGTTGATGGTTGTTTGTACACAATTTACTAGATTATCGTCCTTTGACAGTTGCTACCAGAGAAGTATTGAAGTGAAGAGAAAAAAACGTTTTTTTTAACCAAAGAGTGAGTTTTTTCGTTTAAATGAGCAACTTTCTCCTCATGATGTGTGTTATATTATTGCCAAATTGACATTTCTAAATGATGATTAGTAATCTCAGCTTACCATTTTATGATTTGTTGTATGATTAATGTGAAAACAGCAGTTAAAAATTCTCATTTTGTTTTTCCTTCCATGTATTGGTGGTGGTCCTATCAAATAGTATTAATATTGGACCAGTCAAAGGTACAACACTATATGATATTTTTTCCATGGCATAAATTTTCTTTTATAACCAATGACTTTTTTGTGATTTATTTATGTATATTTCTCGAAGTATTGAAGATGGCGAAATATTAAAACACGTATTTTTTTTTCAAGATTCTTTAACGTATAATTTATTATTTGTGTTTAGAGTGAATTTATGTTCTAAATCTTTCATTTCTTTCAAATAATATTTAAAGATCCAAAGCACAACACCCCTAGGACCAATGTACCTGTATTGTAGCTTGTTCCCAATGCACTATTTTTAAAAAAAGAAGGTCGCTCATTATCGAATCAAATTCTTATGTCTAAGTGAAATCTTACGACTAATAAGAAAGGTTAACGTTAATGAGAGATTAAAAGTATATATTTGAAAACACGTATAAAAAAATAGTGTAGGAAACATTTAAAATAGGATCGAGGTACGACACTTTCCCCTAAGTTAAAAAAATGTAAGAAGCGAGGATATAATCAAACTTAATTTAATTTCCTAAAATCTTAAAAAAATATTTTGTTTCATAAATTTGCGCCTGTTATAAAATCGTCATCATAATTTTTCCCTTTCCGTAACCAGTGGTGCATAGGGCACAGCATTCGCACTCCAATTGCATTTTGATTACATGGAAGATAAGGTGATCATCAGTCACGCTTTATGCGAGAGAGAAATACTGCAGTGTAGAACCACCTATAAAATCAATATTTCATGTCCACCTTGCCTGGAATAGAATCTAGGACCGTAAACGTGGTAGGCAAACGTGCCAACCACTACACTACGAGGCGGACCCATGTACACTCTACTTCCTTTTGTCAACACTTGTCCAGGGTTCTGGTTCTATTTCAAACACAGAACTGTATTCTTTATCCGCTCGGACACGGAATAAATAATTATAGAATTAGCAATAAAAATACCAATAAAACTATTTCTGTTAGGAAGATGACAAAATTTCTAAAAACATAATATATTAGTTGAAGGATTCATTTGTTTATTCTTTTACAATTTATGTATCCTTTTTGACATTCAAACGTTCAAAATATTTCTATGACTAAACTTTTTCTTTTATATCAATATTTTTGTAACTGGTAATATAATTTTTAAACTATTTTTTTTTTGACTTCTTAATTTGTAAATAACTGTTTAGTATTAATTTGTTTTAAATACTATATTTTACTTGTAATTCCACTTACATGCACGTGTTTTATTGTTTATGCAACTAATATCTAAAAGGCACTAAGTGCCGTTTATTTCAATAAAATTAAAATAATATGTGAAACGTCAAAATGAAAAAACTCACAAAAAAAAAAAATATATAAGATAATTCAACAAAGAAACATACTTTAAAATATACAATTTGTTTATATTTGTCGATACAATTCCACATGCATATATATTTTCATTTATTTTATGTATTGTACACGTGGTACTTATAGACTACTGTTAATTAAGTTGTATTCCTAAGAGGTTATTCGCAAAAAGGGTCGTAAAATATGTCGATTTTACTAAAAGATATAATTTATTTTTTATAATATTTTTAAAATTCTGTTAAATGATAAAAGCGCAAATGGGAAATGTCAACTCGTAAGAATTTTATTTGAAATAACCAAAAGAAGTATTTAGGTAAAAACATCATATTTTATGAAGCCGTTTATTGACTTGTACACAAATACAAAAATAAATCCGTTTCGCAGTGCAAAACACGAAAATATTTTTACCAATCGAATTACTTAGACATGTCTTCCCCGAAACAAATATTTGACAGAAAAAATGATATACAGCTTCTAATAAACATTTCGGATCAAAATAAGCGTAAATATTTATTTTGTTTCCTAGTTTCGTAACAAGAAACGTTTCCAGGTAATTCTGTCTGTCAGTTAATAAAATAAGAGGTGGAGATAAGATAGAGAGATACGAGAATCGAATCTCATATCATAGGAACAAACATCGCGATAAATTATTTTTATCGACAGCCGGCGGGGGCACGCTTTCCCCCGCAAAGGGGAAGGGAAAACATCACAAGCCCACTAGTGTGTGTGACCCCGTAATGTTATCAACCGTTGATAATAAACACTAACACAAACAAAGACACAGGCCAAGATTCACACGATGGAAGTTGTGTGTTTTGTAAAGAAAGATTACCAAGGAAAATACCCAATACCCACAGATATATCGAGCCGTGATCGCCAAAACACCGAACCGACAAAAACAATTTTTACATGAGGACACTTTTTTCTCTCAATTGACAAAGACACATTTTAAGAATTAAACGCTGTTTCGACTTTTTTTTATGGATATTAATCAAATGAATTTAAAATTTAATTATAATCATTTGTTTTCTTCAGCGAATCTTTTAAGACTTTCTGATAGAAGAATCCAAACTGACCTAATAATACTTTTTAAAGTGATCAATTCATTAATTGACTGTCCTGATTTGCTGGAGTTGGTGTGTTTCCGTGTACCTGGTCGACATACCCGCCACAGATCTCCTTTTTGTTCTGCAAGTTCTAGGACCAACTATCACATGCACTCGCCTATCCCTAGGCTCCATAGATACGGCAATCAGTATGAGGACAAGGCTGATATATTTGGTTCTGGACTTGATAGTTATAAAACGAGTCTGATTTCTTTTTTTCTCTCTCAATATTATTCTTAAACTTTTCTTTATATTTAAAAATGTTTTTCCTTTTTTTGTTTTTTCGTATTTATGTATTTATTTCGTTAATATTTTTGGTTGCTTATGTGTATTTACCTACTTGTTACTATTTTTATAGTTATGCAATTTTATAATTTTTTGTTATGATTTTAAATATGTATTTTTTTTAAATATTTATGTTCAATATATGTTAAAGGCAATTTATGCCGTTTATGTAAAATAAATAAATATTTTAAACGAAACTTGGTTCTCAAAGTATATTCCTTAATAATTAAGAAAAAAATTATATTCGTTCATACAATTCTGCGCTTGTCGGTTACGATGTTTTGGCGATCATAGCTCAGATTATGTAAAGGTTACCTATTTTGTCAAGAAAGATATTTATTTTATAAAGGCAGATACCTATTTTATAATAAAGATACTTAAATAAAATGCTGTTACATATTCGTATGAGTAACGTAGTGAGAATCCTGACGCAGTGACAAAATACGTCTCGAAACTATATATATTTACATAGAATATTTTCTTAAATTAGTTGGACTACAAAATTAATGTTTTAAAAAAACAATCAAAGATACTTATTTTATAAAGGAATGCATATTTTATACAGGAAGACACTTTTATTTTATAAAAAAAGATACAGTAGGCCCTCGACTTTCGCACACAATTGGTTCCTGAAAATGTCCGCGAATGGTGAATGTTCAAATGTCGAGCGATGTAAAAAAAATCATAAAAAAATGTATTTTAAAATATATATTTATCAATAATACATTACAAATATTTATTTTTATTTTTAATTTAATTTGGTTAAAGAGGTGTATTGAACTTTTAAATTGTATCTTTATAAATTTGTCAAGAGATAATTGAATACTACCTTTTTTTTCTTTTAATGATAAAGAGTTCTGTAACATGCTGTGTCTTTCTCAACCGCCCTACATTCTTGGGATATATATTCTCCATTGGGATGACATTCTTCCATGTACTACTACTACTACTACCATCACGCCATTTCCCCGTAGGGATAGGCAGAGAGAATGGACCGCCACACACGTCTATCCTGGCATACAATCCTAGCCTCTTCCACATTCATACATCTTGTCATATATGCCCTTCGGTTCTGCCTGCTTTTGACATGACCAGACTTAAGATTTTGGTTTATCTGATCATGCCACGTCTTCCTCGGTCGTCCTCGTCTCACGTTTCCGTTCATTTTCGCCATTTATACTTGTTTTACCATTCTTTCGTCGTCCATTCGTTCCACGTGACCAAACCATCTCAGAGACCCTTTCTTAATCTTATCAATTATACTTGACTCAGATTTACACTCTCGCCTGATTTCATCATTCGTAGCCCTGTTATACATTGATTTCCCACTCATTGTCTAAGATACATTTGTTCGTCCCCAGGTAGAATACTGTACTCCTATTTGGTCACCTTACTATAATGTAAGTATTAATAGACTAGAAAGGGTCCAACAAAATTTTTTTAAGCAGGTCGACTACCGGTTAAACATTAACCTTTCTAATCATGCTGAAAGTATGCAGTACCATGGAATAAACTCTCTTAAAAATCGAAGAATAATGTTGGACCAGTTATTTTTATTCAAATTAATTAATAACAAAATTGATTCTCCTAACCTACTAGAAAGACTTCCATTCCGTGTGCCATCTAGACCGACAAGACAAAATCTTTTGTTTTACACTGAAAACGCGTCAACAAACTATTTTAAACAATCTACAATACCTAGAATATGCGACCAGTATAACAATATATTTACCGAGGCTGATATTTTTTGTGACAATGTATGTAAATTTAGGTCAAAAATTATTGAAATTTTGAGAGAAGCAGACATTTAACATTAGTATTATATAAATATTTTCTCATTTCGTTACTTTTACATTTATTATATTGAACATAATTTAAATTATTGTATTAAGTGTAAACAATTTTTTTGGTGTGTGCATGAGTTTCTTACTCTAATATACAAAGAAATTGGCAATATATGTGTACATACTGTTTGTTTACCTAGTAAAATAAATAAATAAATAAATATCGCATTTCAACCGCGTTCACTCGGCTTTCATCCTTCCTCTGCCAGTTCCATGTTTCACTTCCATACATAAGTGTTGGGACTAAAACTCACTGCCAATTTAGCTTCGATTGACATATTTTTAATAGAAATTACTGTGCTTAGTGCTCCGTTTATTTTGTTGCCCGCATTCAATATGTTAAAATTATAAATATTTGTAAAAGGCAGATTTGCCGTTTATGTTAATAAAATAAATAAATACGAGAATATCGGAAAAATATCATATACAACCTTCTAAAACGAGACGAGACAAAAGACTCAGACAACCTTTACAAAAGATGTTTAAAATATTATCATTAACAGTAGAATATAAATTTTAAAAGTAAAAATAAAAATACAAGGGTCTGAGCAGTTAAAAATTTTATAAAAAATATAAGCACATTATTATAAAAATTGTTGGCGGAAGTTTATTGTAATTTATTTAAAAGAGTGTCTCGAAGATGTCGCGAAAGCGATAAAAGCGGTAACTGATTATTTAGAAATTGTGGATTTAAGTATCGCTAGGTATGTATCTTTTTTGGGTGATCCCGTGTAAGTTGGATTCTGGCTCCTGCATCGGTAACCGAAACGTCGGAACGAATCCAATTTACACAGATTTACCCTAAAAAGATACACATTGATAACAGTGACCGTGAACATCTACGCATCTACTTAAGTATCACTCGTCTTTTATTTTCATAAAAAATATAAATACATTTGATTTTATTTACCAAACTAAACAAACTTAAACATCTCGTTAACATAATACTTTCAGTAGACTTGTCGAATTATTTAATTATGGATTATAAATATCAAGGCAAAGCAGTTTCTTGATATTTATTCTAATTGAGACTAAAACGAAATATTTATATGAGACATTAATTTGGAAGAATTATTAATTACATATTTCACGAGTATGTCGAATGAAATAAGTTAGAATTTGTATTTATTTAGGAATTCTTCGATTAATACAAGCGCAAATGTTTCAGAATTCCCTGAAACCTGAATAACCTTTTAGCGCTGGGAGAACAAAATACAATCGGGGAACGCGATGGTAATGTGTATCCATATAAGTACAGTTATTACTATTTAAACATCATATATTAAAACTACAGATTTATTCCATGTATTCATCATAATGTTTGAAGGGAAAGAATACGGATGGAGTCAATTGAAATGTTTAAGTTTATTATATTCGCTAGGGCCTTGCCCTTTCAAAATAAGTGAGAACTGAGGATTCTCTTTGTAAGGCCATTCAACTCTGAGAGCGAAGTTGCTTTCTAAAATATAATTTCTGTTCCTTACGCCCTAAATAAACCACTAGTGCCTTTATTAAATACAGATATTTGAGGAATATTTAAAACGTAGCGCATTACAAACGTACATAAATTTAATAAAACATCGGTAATTATCATTTAAAGACGTTATACTTTAGGAGCGTACATACTTTTATCGACGTATTTACTTAATGACGATTTATTACAATTTTATAGGTATACTAATAATTAGTTATCTACGATTAGAATAAAAATTATATTTCAGGTGCAGGACTAGTCGGCCTCGTGGTGTAATGGGCAGCGCTTTTGCCTATCATGAAAGAGGTCTCGGGTTTGATTTTCGGCATGGTTGATATGAAATACTATTTATTAGGGACACTAGAATATTTCATATTCCCTAAACTGGTACTTGAAGTGAAAGACTGATCACTTTACTCTCATGAAACAAAAATAAACAAGATACGCTGCGATTGGTGTAGTAATGCAGTGCCCTATGCACCATTAGGTGTGGTAAGGGAATAATGATGATGATGATGGACTAGAGATGAAAGTTTACGTCTGAAATGTGGTCTTCGATTAAAAAGAGACGGTTCTACTCTAAATTTTCCGTACAAATATGTAATAAAATCAAATTTAATTTCATCTGAAATATTTTTGGGGAGTACTATAATACGAAAGAAACTTCTAATAAAATTTTAGCGTGGAAAAATAAAATGATTATTGTATCAATATCGATACATATCTTAACGTTTCTTCTTAACCTTGATAGCTTTTTAAAATTTTACAATTTAGTATTTATTACCTAAATATATTTTGATTTATTTACTGCATAGGACCTATTCTCTTCTACGGATGCGAATCGTAGCACCTCTCCATGACCTTTGATTCTGCAAATTGCAAAGTACTGATTTTTGAGAATATATGTCTAAAAATAATTTTGGGAGAGCGGTGGTTTGACTTTGTAAGGAATGAAGAGATAAGAGAATGGACGCAACAAACTTCAGTGACAACTGTCATAAAGCGGAAGCGATACAGTTGGCTGGGCCATATACTGTGGGTGCCTCCTGAGAGCCTGGACCACGCTTGCCTACCTTACAAGGCGTCAGGTTCTCGAGGTGTCGGGTACCGCTTCTGGTTGTTCGTCGGCAGTTTGTCAGAACTACGGGACGCGAACGTGACTTGGTAGAACGAGAAAGGCAGCTGACAAAATAACCTAGTGATTGTTTGTGGGTACCATATGCTCCAACTAGGAAGCGGACATGGAATAATGAAATGTTTTCTTTATTTGAAATTTATTTATAAACCCTTACTTATAACATACATCAAACAAAATAATTGTTCTTGTTTAATTCATCTTCTACTGTTAATGATAATATTTTCAACATCTTTTGTAAAGGTTGTCTGGTAGTTTATTGTACAATTTCAGTCTCTGGTTTATTAGTCTCGACTGTCCTTGTCTCGTTTTAGAAGGTTGAATAGTATGATATTGTTCTCATATTCTCGTACTGTGTCCATGTTTACTATTTTTTTTTTCCAAGTTGTAGTTCTTGGTCTACAATTACATCAGTGGCTAATTTATGAATACATTTTGAGGTTTCTAGTTGAAAGAGTTCAGTTACATTTAATTGTTTAGTTTGTTAAAAGAGTTCGTTAGTTGCTGTTAGATAAAGGAGGTCGTGTACAAGCTTTTATATTTTATTTTGCTGTCTTTAGTCTGTTTATGTCTTTTTTAATTTCCTGTTTCCCATAGTAGTTGCATATAACGTGTTTTAGTTTTTCAATAAGTTCCTTACATTATAATTTATTCCGTTTTTGGAACAAGATTTTTAATTCTAAAAAAAAGACTCGACAATATCGGCACTAAGCTAATTCAATTGTTGATGTGAATTGTCCATATCAATTGTCCGTCTATTGTTAGTCCTAAGTATTTAACATGTTCGATTTCATTTAGTTGATTTATATATTTTAGGAGTTAAATATTTTAAAATAGTAACTGCAAGTTTAAATTTAAAATCTGTGCATTGTTATTGCATAGTACTTAATTGGTGTTCTATAAATATTTCCTAATGGTACGATAAATTGAGTTTTTTTTTTATTTCGGGTAACATTTTTTCAATTAAAGATGTCGGAAATATGTAAATATTCAAGCAAATATTCTTGATGCGATTATTATTTTTCTACGCTGATTTTAATAATTCCAGGAAACCCATCTAAAAATCAATTCCGCGCATATTAAAACGTGATTTACTGTGATAAAGAATATTCGGAGGCAAAAATAAACGACAAAAGTGTTGACATTTATAATAGAAAAAGACGCTACCAAGGTTATGGCTGAGAAAATAATGTATAATATATTATAAATGAATAAGAGAATGTGATTGGACGGGAGGAAGCGTTAATCATTTGCGAGTTCCAAATATCCAGTTAAGAATTTGTTCGAAAAAATTAAATAAAACATTGTTCTTAAATATATTTCCTCCATTTTACATGCATTCATAAAAAAATGATGCCAAAAGCAATGCAGTTAAAATATTAGAGAACTATATAACGCCATTACGACATTATTGTCGTAAGTAATACACGGCGTAATGAGGCGAACCCCGTGCCAGTGGTGCGTGTGCAATGGCTAAGACTTTGTCCTTTATTACTTGGGTTTTCAGTTCGATTCTCGGTGATTTATTTTATTTTATCATCACACAGCACAGAACACATTAGCTTGAAAAAAATAATTGTATTGTAATTTTACTGGGGGAGAACCAGAAACACCCGGGCAAGAAATATACTATGTGTTATGTGTGTAATGTCCACACAACGGAGGTGCTCGATGGAATAATGACCACAAAAATAATAAGTAGTATTAATAAATTATTACAAAAGAAATGGTAAATACAAAGGAATTAATATTGCGAAATTCTTTTTGATTTATATGTAAAATAGTTTTTTAAAATTTTCTTATTTACGTCATATGTATTTTATTTATTTATACATATGATCATATTACATACATTTTTTGTACACTTTGCCCAACAAACAAGAGTAAATACCCCGTTTCAAGCCAGCCTGTTTATTTGAGAACATAAAATAGGATTGTAAAAAAAAACATATTCCCCGTGAGTTTAAAGTAATAGCCTCATTCAGGAACAGGAAAAACTTTTTTCAAAGACGTGTTTACACTTTTACTATTAAAATAGTAGAAAAACGTAAAATAATATAGGGTTTTTAAATTTAAGAGAAAAAATTATTAAAAAATTACAGTTATCTTCGATCATCCATCACACAAGGCAAACACACCCACATAATATCAAGTTCGTGTTAATTATTAATAATTACGTGGGTAGTACCAAGACGAAACAAAAATCGTACAAATGATATACTATCAAATAGATTACCCTATTATTATTTAATTATTTAGAAATCTGAAAGTAATACATATATATATATATATATATATATATATATATATATATATATATATATATATATATATATGTGTTTTGGCAGTATTTCCATATCAAAAAGGTTTTATTGGGTTGGTGGTTAATTGGTATGATTATTAGAAACTGAATATGAAAGATATTTTTTATTTCGTATTTTAAAAATACTTAAATTTTATGGCGCGTTTTGTCTTACAAAGTCATTATCAGACTCTAGTATAATATTAAAAATAACGACATCATTACAATGATAACAGCAAAAAAATGGTAAAGATGATAATATTATATATTTAATTTTTGTATTAAGTACCTCGTGGTGTAGTGGTCAGTGCGTTTTCTTACCATGCAAGGTCTAGGATTCGATTCCCTACATGGTTGACATTGAATATTTATTAAAAAATGTGTTTTTACACTATAATATTTTATATTCTGGACTGGTACCTGTAGCGAAAGACATCATATTACCTTCATGTAACAAAATTGATCAAGATAAACTGCGATTGGTGTAACAATGCAGTGCCTTATGCACCATTAGGTGCGAAAAGGGAATGATGATGATGATGTATTGAGTATATGTACCCATGAAATTTAATTGGTAAAAGCAATTTTTTTACGTATTACGTATCTAAAAACCTTAGGTATTTATTTTCCTGAAATTAAGACATGATACTTCAATCAACTTATTCTGGATAATCTGTGATTAGTAAACAATTTTTTTTTCAAGTCAAATTAAATATTTAATCAAAGTGACACATTAACTAACAAGTACATAAACAATGACTTTTGTTGACTAAATGGACAAACACAAACTAACTAACACCTAATGAAAAAAAAAGGAATATTATACGATTTAAATCTATAAAAAAATGGCATAAAATAGATGATAACATAAACAATAAACGGTTAATTGAAATTATACAAGATGATAAATACTAAGGACGAACAATAGACAGACAATTGACATGGACAATTCATATGATTAATTTAATTAGCAAAATGGCAACATTATCGAGTCTTTTTTTAAAACGCAAATAATTCTAATGTATAAAGCCTATGTAAAATCTAAAATATGTTGTATGCAACAACTACGGGAAACAGGAAACCAAAACGCCACAAAACAGACAACAATGATAGCAAAATTAAATATTAAAGGTAGTATGTGACCTCCCTTATCTAATACCAACTAAAGAACTAAACAATTAAATGTAACTGAACTTCTTCAACTAGAATCCTTAATATTCATAAATTAGCCACTGACGACATTGTAGACAAATAACTCAAACAAAAAAGAAAAAAAAAATGTCAAAAATACTGACACAATGTGAGATAAGTCTAAAACAAGACAAGGATAATTTCAATTTTGTTGTATTCCAACTCAACACGGGGCGGGGCCCTGGGCCTCATAGAGTTAAGGAAACGTTATTTTTATTTATACAAAACTAAACAAAATACTCAGACAGCCTTTTCAAAAGAAGTTCGAAATATAATCATCAACAACAGAGTATGAATTGAAAAATGTTATAATCCGTAAGAGTTCATGAAAAATAAGTTTAATAGAGTTTAGGCCACACCAATAATTGAGTAATAGTTATATAGTTTTTTTTCCATTTGTATTTTTTATGAATTTATATAATCCTGCTGTACCTTACATATTTAAGTCGCTGCTCGTCACTGGTAGAGAAGCACATGCAAAAATGTAAAATTATTTGATAAAAGTACCCGGTTGAAAATGTCGCGAGACAATTTATGAAACAGGTTGCTCGTTCTTTGAAATAACTGGATTATAGGATAAATGTCAAAACTTGTCATTTGATGGACATATTATCCAGGAGTTGACAATAAAAGTGTTAGATTATGTCAGGAAACATTTATTATTTTCTTTCCGTCTTTTAAAAAGGTCATTTGGGTATATTATTAATACCGAATCGATATATCACACCCGCAGAAGTACACCATCGTAAGTCTAAATCTGGCTGCTTTGAGTTATGAGTGCAGTTTAACCAATTTTTTTTTCTAAGGAGAATTCTCTAATTGTTTTTAGCGATATTTATCCGAGCTTTAGTATTCTTTGAAATTAAATGAGTAAAATATCGAGAAGAACACTACGGTAATTATGATGCTAAGTGTTTTTTTAAAAAAAAAAAGGAATAACCCTCTAGGATTCTTTTTAGAGACTTGTCAGCGTGGCTGGAGGTGGAAAGAGAGGATGTGTAAGGAAGTAATAAAAAATACACCACAATAACCAGGTCAATTGAGAAAAAAGTATTTCTTGGATTTCTTTCTTGTAACTGGCGGGAATTGAACCCGCAACGCCATTTTCACAGTTGGGCATCTAACCAACTGCGCCACGGCGCCTGTCATGTATTTACTTAAGAAATTATTCGTATTTAAAAAAAAAATATATTTGAGAAACTCGAATGGGCACTAAATCCCAAACTGGCGGTTCATCAGCATCGTAAAAAAAAGTACAAAAAACATTAATTTGTTATCACCATATTATACACGTTATCAATCAAATTAGTTTATTTTTAGATCCTAGGTAGGAAATCCAGCCTGTCAACGAATATTGGGACACACTCAAAATATTGCATTTTATTTACAATTATATTTAAAATTTAATCTTTAGAGGGACGACAGGAATTCGCTCCAAAACAAATAAGCCAGCTATCGAACTAAAAACTATTTTTACTGTGGAATGCCGATTACCAATATAAGCGATAAAAAGAGACTTATTAAGGAATACCAGCAATTGAAAAATAAACTGGACGCTTTAAAATTTTGGTAGGTATGAAAGTAAATAATACTTTAAATTTGTGTATATTTGACCCGGTATGAATGGGTCAAAAACAGTAGCTGAGTACCTACTGTTTTTTCGTGTTCTTAAATGTTGAAAGTGTGACATGACACTTCTTATATAAAGGCATAACATCAATAATAAGGTACACTAATTATTATGCTAAGCAAAATAGTTTTTATTGCGGTGATTTCTTTTCAAATTTATTTGATGATTTAGGAAAAAGTTTCTTGACAACAAAAAAAAAATTTAAACTGAAAAGATTTTTAAATTATTTTTTTTAATTTAGATTTACTAATTTCTTTATTGACCAAAGAGCTTCATTATTTTCGGACCTTTTTTTCTTTACATGTGTATTCTTTATTCAGCTAAAAGGAAGCACCAAAACAAAAAAAAAACTATATTCTTCTATTAAGCTTTGATGAAAATGTACTATGTATAATTTTGGGTTTTACTTACACGTTTGAGTAATATTTTTTCAAATGTAGATTAGTTCTTGGTTACACAATATGCAGAAAACTCGTTTTAGGAGAGCAAGGGACGACGCAAGGTATTTTTGTAGGCGGAAATATAATATTGATCAATGTTTCTGTTTGAAAAAATCAAAATTGAAACGTTTGTGAATAGCATTAATAGCGTGAACGGAGGACATAAAAGAGGAGGTTTTTAATATTAGAGTAATGCCCGAGAAACGCAAACAGACAGGTTTTATATTAAAAGAGCACGCACGTAGAGGTGTTATGAGGTGGTATTGTCGGTTCATAGGACTGTGTTAGTTGATGAAATCTTTTGTGAATAATTAATCGGAGGGTGCGGGGTCAATACCTACCGAGAGCCCTGTTTACTTGATTTAACCATACAATATAATATATGCAATACAAAACGCAAAAAAAAACAATACTGGTAGGGTAAGTAAATGTTGTAAATTGAAATGGTAAATTCAACACTGTTTTGAGTATGTCCAAATGTTTGCAAACTGGCTGGATTAGGTGACAGATGTTTTTCCTCTCTGTTACAACAAATTCAGATTGAAATAGTGAATATTATTTATATTTTTTAACTGCTTCTTGTTTTTGTATATAAATTTATTGCACATTTATTTATTTACCATATATACAGCCTAAGTCAATTACAATAGTCATATGAAGAAACATATGTAAAAGAAACTGAATAAAAATAACATGTAGTAAAGAACTATGTAGTAAACACAAAGAAAGAATATAAATAATGGTATATAGCATATTAAAAAACACGATTAACATATAAAACATCGATTTGACCCATGCCAATCCATCTACATCACACACTGTTTTAGTGGCGAAAAGATCTAGGAAAAGCTGGAAGATCTATCACAACGAATTCCAAGTTGTGTGACGAATTGACTGACCTACACATTCTGGATATAGGGGCATAAAAACAAAAGTTGTTCTTAAGGCTGTAGTCCGGTAGAACGAACGCAAAATTAGGAAATCATACGATTTTGCCATTTTAAAACGAATGTTTTTTTTAAATCGCGCAATAAAAAAAATAAAGAAACATAAATAAGATAAAAACAATATTTTTTAATGTATTTCTGTTAAAAAATATACTTAAAAGTTTTATGTAACTAAAATATTTAGACCGGCAGATTACGCCATTGCAAATTTATACTGAACTTAGGTATCTGGGATCTCAATAAAGACTAAGTATTGAACTAAAATTAGTTATAATAATTTGAAGATAATAAATTGAACATGAAAGTGGCCGAAGCCAAATTTAATTTTTTTGATTTTGAAAAGAAATACAAGCATTTTAAATCACGTAAATCTCGGACCTTAGATTCGTGAGTCCACAACACTAGTAAGAAACCACAACGCTAGGTACTACTGGGCCACAATATATCATATATTTTTATTAGTAATATCCACATGATAGTCAAACAGACCATTATTATAATGACACAGCATTTATAATAATTATAAGACTTTTCTCTTTCTCTGAATAATATTTTGTATGGCATACTGTAAAATCCACACAAGCTGCCATTTGCAAAATGATAAATTCACCTCCCCCGCAATCTGATGGTCTCGAGTGCTGGAGGTGTATTTCAGCGGAGGAAACAAAAAAACATGTCTTTAAGATCCGCTTGAAGAGGAAAGCCAGCGCAGAATGCACCAGATTTGCGGCGAGACTCCGCCGCTCTATCGCACGACACAATACCCCATCTCTCGTACCGCGAGATTGTGCACGGCGCAAACCTCTCAGACGATTTTTTACAGTTTCATTCTTTTTTAGACGTTTCACCGTCATCAAAGCCTCCCCGGAACGGGGGAGGAAGTCCGAGGGGAGGATCCGCAAAGTCAAAAGGTCAATGGGACTTCGGGGGTCTCGGGATTCGTAATTAGTGATGGAAATTACTGCTATTTTTATTTTATTTTATTAGCGTGCGAAGCATATTAGCTTAGCACGCTAAACGCAAATGTTATTGCTATTTAATTAAAACGAAATAAAAACGCACTATTCCAACCACTTAATATTTATTTTATTTTAGACCGGTTTCGAACCCACACAAGCGGTTTAATTCAATAACGAATATTAATCTATTTTATTATACTGCTACTATTTAACATAGTAGATATTTTTTAGCAGTATTAATCTGTACCTCAGAGGCAGACGGATGCAAATCCAAACGTCAAATGTACAACAATAGACTAAAAAATCTACTTTCTCTAAGTAATTTCTTATAATTCAGAACATTAATTTGTATGTTCAGTATTTGAATACATTGGTTCTTTCATTATAAAACTTACATTTCTTCAAAATCAATGGACATGATCATAAACTGGATACGAAAATCGAAATATCATTTCATCAAATTCTGGATTTGCAACCGTCTGCCTCTGAGGTACAGTAGTTTTAATAACATGGCAGACTTATCGCCACTTGATTTCCTTACTCAGGATTTTTACCTGAGAACAGGTGCCGAGTCGAAAAGACTCATATAAGTGTTCGTGTAAATAGGTTGGCCCGTTCGCATACCATTCTCTAGGTCCTGAGTCCGATTTTTGGCGGGAAGGACGTAAAATATTGATTTTAAAGGTTGTTTGAACTGTAATATTTTATTGTTCCTGGACTAGCACCAGAAGCGTAAGACTGATCACATTACCTTTATGTAACATATGAACGAAATGCGCTGCATTTGGGTGTGGAAGGGGGAATAATTATGATGATTTATTTTTATTATATTACTAATTCAAACCGATATTTATAATCCTTACGGATTGATATATGAAAAGAATACTATAATTTTACATTATTTTTAGCAATCGTGACTGAGACCCCTTTTTTCATCCTTTCGTTTTACTCTAGGTTGGTCTAAAAGTTACAGAAATAATTATCTATATAGTTTTTAGTTAAATAAAGCCAAAATTATTAAAATTGTTATTGAATCAACAGTTGTTGATATCAATAGTTTAGTTATAATAAAATAATATTGTAAATATTTCAATAACAGAAAATATCATAAACTACTTTTTAACTAATCATCATCATTTCCTTTTCGCACCTAATGTTGCATAGGGCACTGCGTTGGTACACTAATAGCAGCGTTAAATGAAGGTAAAATGATCAGCCTTCCGATTCAGACACCAGTCCAGAAACTGAAATATTTTTACTGTAAAAACACACTTTTAAATAAATATTTCATATCAACCATGTCGGGAATTGGACCCGAGACCTCTCGCATGGTAGACAAACGTGCTAACCATTACACCACGAGGCTTTTTAACATAACAACACATACTTGACAAGTCATAAGCCCTGTAAATACCTAGATTCCCAAATTCCCAGCTCAAAATGTTTTCCCTCTCTTTTGCAACAAATTTAGATCTTAATAACTCCCCAGTGAGGAACTCCAGCCTGCCTACAAACATTTAAACATATTCAAAACATTATTGATTAAACTAACTGGTATAAGGAGAATTATAAAAATTAGAAAATTATTTTCAGGCGGTGCCTAGTTGGTGATTTGATTTAGCCAGATAAATCTCACCCACATGAGAAAGATTTCAGCTCTTTTAATTCGCAAAAGTCAACAGACAGAAGAGTTGAGAAAATGTGAACGTTTAAACATAGGCAGAATGGTGAATGTTACACAGTGTGTTAAGTGGCCACTCAAACCTGCCAATGACAAGTCATACGCGCGGTAAATGCCTAGACTTCCATACTCCCACTTCAAAATGTTTTACCTCTCTATTGCAACAAATTGAGCCTTTTTGGCTTGTTTAGTTTTAAAGACTGTCTCGCGACATTTTCCAATCATTAAAGTAAGCAAGTATTTTTACCACTTAGAAAATTAATTATTAAATTCGCGATGCTAATTATTCCATCACTATTCGGGAACAAACCGAACAAAGGGCTGCCGTTGGCGCCCGTGTAGCTGTATGCAGCCAAACGGTTTACTCAATCGTAAGTGTTAAGGGATTTCCCTTCGTCCTGGAAGATTACTTCAAAGGAGATTGTACGTAGACGTCACACGAGATTTGAAGTATATTATGCAGGGTTTGAAAATATTATACACAAATATTTTATATAAATACAAAATATCTGATATTTATTTTTTATGAATATCACTTACGGGAAATGTTACGTTAAACGTTAAAAAAGTTTAGTTAGGTAGATAGCAGGGGCAAACCGTGTAAACCAGAAGCGATTATGCGCAGCTTACCATTATATTTGACTAACCATAATAATGTATTATTGTAACTTTATTTACAGAAAAACAAATAAATAATTAACATTTATTTTAAATCATTTCCACCGTTAGAATTTTTATCCTAATATAAATATAAATTTTAATAAAGCGCGCCCAGCGCCTGCGGTGAGCCAAGAAAGTAGCCGATTATTCCAGCTTATTTTTTCATACAAAAAACTCGTATACCATATTTTGAATGTATTAACCCAAGTGCGGGGTTTTTCTCCTAGATTAAACCTGCAGATTACAGAAATTATTTGAAGATTCTTGATTTGGAAAACAGTATTTCAAACATTGTTTCTCAAAGACTATTTTTCTTTGAGATGGTACTTTTGACATAAGACCATAATTACTTTCATGCGTCCTATTGCAGGACATATAGCGCTTCACGCAGCCGTTTTTAGCAGTTTTAATTACTAGAACAATGCGGCCAGTTGACATTTCAATTGAATACCTAATATCGACTGAATTCATTGTGGTATTTTTTATTTATTTTTTAATGAATTATATATTAAAGTAATGGATAATATATCTATATAATATAATATATCACGAAGTTACATAGTTTGAGTTGATTTCATGGATGAAAGTTGTTGTATCATACAGAACCACATAAAAATGTCAATTTATAGTATATATTACTTACATTATATTATGTACCTCCAATGTAGGTACAAATATATTGTTTTATGGCTTACCTGTAAATAAAATCACCATTCACCACTGGTAGATAGTAAACATATATGCAATATTTATTAAACAAGGAAAATTACAAAGGATAAAACAGAAATTAATATCTTATCAAGTTAACTATAAAATAATAAAATATCACCAAACCACGAGGAATCTTCATTAGCATCTGGTACCAATGGCTCCCAAATTCACACAACAGAGATGGGACATCCTTTATAGCATTTAGTATTTTGAAAAGGCATATAAGGTCCATCTCAGTAAACACTACGTAAAATTATTTAGCTAACTAAATTATCTGGCTAACCAGAATCCTCATAAGTGTTTTTGACACAATGGTTACGTTCAGGTCTTCTTCCTAGTCGGGTTCTCATGACTGAGGATCGTGACCACCATGTCATACTCTCGAGACTGCAGTCCTCCACTTGTTGCACCCCGCATGTCTGAGAGCTGCCGCAAACGAAATGCCTGTTGCATTTTTTACCTGGTCCGACCAGCGCATGGGAGATCTCCCTCATCCTCTTCTTCCCTCTACGCTGCCGACCACAACAGGCTTCTCCAGGCAATCTTCCTCTCGCCTTGCGAGGTGACCAAAATATCGGAGAACTTTTTTGAGGCATACGGTCGAGAGTTTGCACGTCAGTTTCAGTTTCCGAAGAATGGAGGCGTTGGTGCATCTGGCTGTCGAGAGTATTCTTAAAATATCACAGAAGATCTGCAAATTGGCCTATCTTTTTTTTTACAGTAAATTGTTTACTATAGGAACTAGGACCATCCAAAAACTCATAAAAAGCCCCGTTTTGTCTGCCGTCTTTAAACTTGCGGTATTTAAATATGATAACCAGTTTTGAAAAACGCAAAAGGTACCGGTACAGAAAAATTTATTCCGATACTTAAAAAAAAAAAAAAAACAACCAAATCGGTTCAGTTTTGGGGTATGGAAAACGAGACAGCGAAGGTCGATTTTAGTTAGTCGTTGTCCAGCGTGTAGTTGTCTTTTTTGCACAGTATCGGGAAGGCGTTTGCGAGAGAGTGATAGAAGAACAATGTTTAAATATCTATTCATAGCAATTGTCCGGCACCGCATAATATCCTCATAAACTGTGCATGTTTTAACTACTTTTGTGAACACCCAAATACTGTGGTAATGATCCTGTCGTAGAGACGGGTACGTCTCGAAATCGGTAGACATTAGAAAGTCAGTTAGTGGTTATATTTTAATATTAACTAATATTAGTTGGCTATTTTTCATATCCATGGTAAAAAATTGAAGTGAGCAATACCTACTTTCAAAGCTAACTTATTTATCAGACAATGAGAATCTATACGTCCGAATTATAAAATAAATTGTTTGAGATTACCAATTAAGGACGCGTCGTGCTTCTTGACAATAAACCTAATTTTGGAGTTAAATCCGGTCAAAATAAATCCTCCGGCTATAAGTTCACAGTACTAACCCGTTCACCGCCAGAATTACAAACGACTATTTTTAAATAATTTTAAAAACGCACCCACAAACACAGATTTATAAAAAAATTACGCAAGAATATTTCATCGTTCTTGGATTGGCAACTAAAGGATTTAAAACAATATATTTACTCAATAATCCTAAAATTAAAGTCTTGCTGAGTTGTAAACATACAACCCGTCTTGTTTCCTACTTTACCTACATTAATAATAATCTTATTTGAAAACATTAAGTATTATAAAATATTTTTTATTATATTATAGGTATTATTAAAAATTAAGACTATTACTAATATGAAAAAACTTTTTTCATTAAAAATATTATAGGTATATTGTATTGCAGTCCTTTTGCCGTATTTATTACGATATCTAGAAACAGCAAGCCCTTCCATACTAGTAAACCTAATGTTGTACTCATGTACCAATTTGTGTTTATACCGGAGCGCGACGCATGCTGACAAATTAAGTTAATTTATTTACGGATTTAGATATTAATGATATTGAAATATTGTGTCTCTGGCGGAATACAGCTTTATGTAGTAGTCATTTGATTATTGATTTTTGCAAGGCTGAATAAACTTTATATTAGTTTCGCTTGATAGATAACCTCCAGGAAGTTAAAACATATCGTATAATGTATGACTGATCAGGTAACAAAAAAGGATTTAGATACGCTGCGGTTGATGAACCAATGCGGTGCCCTATGCACCATAAGGTGCGAAAAGGGAATAACAAATGATCATTATTATTATTTATACAAACAAGTTTTAAACTGTTTTTAATTTGAAAAACACTGGCGGTAAAAGAGTTAAGCCAACTGCGAGGGGAGGATTTCTCTCTCCCTTCCTCTCTCTCTCCCTCTCCCCCGCCCCACTCCCTTCGCAGTGGCGGGTGTCACCTCGGCGAGCTTTCTTTGTTTCGCGCTACCGGAGATATTTATCGCCTGCAGTTATTTATGCCCCATTGGTCACCCGCGTGACACACAAATGAAGAACAAAAAATGCGATTAAATTATCGGTAGACACGCCACTAAAATAAATTGAATAAAAAGCGGGGCACGGCAATAGGGCTCGCTTCGGACAATCAAGAGGAACAATGGATGTGTGAAGACGGCTATGAAGTTACCTTTCACCGGCAATAGAGAAATAATGTTACTCCAAAAAAATAAAAAATTAAGTAATAAGGGTCTATTAAATACAGCCGAGTAGAAAAAAAAAATTGGCTCATGTAAGTAGCGTCAAAATTTTTTTTGAATTTGTAATTTTAAATTTCCTCAAAAACGGTCATTGCATTTGCCACGCCTCTAATACGTCACGATTCGTGTTTTTTTAAACTTTGTTCCAAATCATTAATTTTTTTATGGAACATCGTCACGAAGCTTGACGTCACAACTATTAATGCCAAACATATCGCGTTTTCCAAGTGACATATTTTTTTATATTTTATTTTTTAGAGTTATATATGAAAACATTTCTCCACAATATCCATATTGATTTTGAAAATACAATCAATTATTCTAAATCTATTTCATATACTTCAATCGGTATTCGTAGTATGTGATATTTCCCCGACAGAAAAATCCACCAGAGAAGGCAACGGGAAACCACTCTGGTCATCTTTTCTCAGGAATCACTGTGGCGAGTATATGCAATAAGCAGTTGTCCTGGCTGCGGAGTACAAGAGTAGCGCAGGACCAAGATGCTTTCGCTGTAGTGATCGCCAGCGTCGGGGGGACCTGACAAGGCACCGCAAGAAGAAGGCGTTTACTAAATAATTCAACCTGATGAATCTCACCTATATCAATAAAGGTAATTAATGAAAGTCAACAGATGGAAGAATTGAGAAAATGTGAATGTGAAAACATGATTTTTATCATTTATATTGATAATATTATTTAAATATGTATTTTATTGGTGTTTACATGTAATTGATGAAAAATAAGTGTCTTTCTTTTATTTGAATAATTTCTGTGTATTGTGTATTATTTTTTATTTGTTTGTAAACCATATAAAAAAACAAACAGCCAGAATGGTAATGTTTACAACGAGTGTAAAGTGGCCACTTAAACCAGCCAATGACAGGTCATAAGCCCAGTAAATGTGTAATTTCCTTCACGAAAACAGATTCCCCGTATCTTGCAATAAATTGCAATGTTAAAAAGTCGATTAGACAATGAAAATGAGATATTTTAATGTATAAGTAGAATAGAAAATATTCAAAACAAATTTATAAAGTACCTTAAATACAAAACGGGTATTTCTTATGTATCTACTCTCACTGCCTCCACCTTCCATGGAATCATTTCTCTACAATACCGCAGAGTGTGTGCGGACCAACTACTGCTTTACAAAATTGTGACAGGAATGGTTGACTGTACAGAGCTGCTTGTTTAATAACAATACATGTGCCAGCCAGGATTTGTAGACGGTACCACCGGTTTCATGTATCAATAAGTAAAACATCGTATGTTAAAAATGCTTTTTTTCGTAGGACTTTTTCAATGTACAATACAAAATTTAAAAATATAGATTATACAAACATCCCTCTGTCAGATTTAAAATTTACACTAAAAATGTATTATGTAACTTAGTAGACATTATAATAATAAATATGTACCTCTCCCCCCCCCCTTATCCTCTCTTCAAGCATTTTTGTCCTTATCCCGCCCAATTTACAGTAACTTAATGTTCTTAAATTAATATTTAAAAAATCTTTGATTATTGAGTACATGAAAATAACATTTTTATATGTATAAATTGTATGTATTTATTTGATATGTAATATATATTTTCTTTACTTACTTTGTATACTATGTGGAAATCTGTTATTAGTTCTGAGTTTATACACTATATCTGTTTGTTTACTAAAAATATGTATGTAGAACTGTTGATTTCCCTAATAAAATAAAATAAATAAAATAAAATAAAATACCTAACAGTTATTTTTAAAAAAAACCTTATGATTGTAAAACTTGATGCCCAATCAAATATGAGTGAAACTAATATGCAGTCCTTTGAGTGAAAAATTCAGCGAAAAATCTTTAATAATAAGCTAAGAAACGGTACAGAAGAAATGTGAATACACGATAGGTTACAGACACTTTTAACCATGTGGCCACCTCAATGAAAACGGCCCAGTGCCAGACCGAGCAAAAGATAACTGGAGTAGGGTAGGAATGAGAGGAAACGGGAAATGGATGGCCAGAGACAAGAATTTGTGGAGATTACACGCGAAAAAGATAAAAAGTTGTAAAGGTAGGATTACACTGTTCTCGCGTGTTGTGTTGAGGTCTTGTCTGTCATGATGGCGAGTAAAGGTAGGGTTACATTGTTGTGTAGTCTTATGGAGTGGTAAGGTGTGTGTTAAGCAGTGGCGAACGGTGATTTTATTTACAGGTAAGCTATAAAAAATATAATTTATTTGTACCTACATCGTAGGTATATATTGTGTAAGTTTATTGTAAAAGTGTATAAAAAAATACCATAATGAATTCAGTCAGTATTAAGTATTCTCATTACGATTGAAATGTCAACTGGCTGATTTGTTTTAGAAATAAATAATGCCAAAAACGGCCACGTCAAGCGCCACATGTGTTGCGAGTCATATTATGTCAAAAGTACCATCTCAAAGAAAAATGTTCAGTAAGAAATAATGTTTAAATACTGTTTTCCAAATCGAGAATTTTCAAAGAATTTGTGTAATCTGCAAGTGTAGGAGAAAAATCCCGCCGCTGGGTTTAAGATGTATATAATATAGTACACTTATTTGAATGGAAAAATAAGCTGAAGTAATCGGCTAGTTCCTTGGCTCATTGCTGGCGCTGGGCGCGCTTTATTATTCCTTTTTTTATATTTGGAAAAAAATACAAACGGTGGCAATGATTTATAAGAGAAGTCATTATTTGTTTGTTTTTCTGTAAATAAAGTTACCGTAAAACTTTATTATGGATAGTCAAATATAATGGTAAGCTGCGCATAATCGCTTCTATACACGGTTCGCCCTTGGTGTTAAGGGCTTTTTTGTTGTTATTATTGATCATTCATCGTGTTGGCTTAGCTTGCTTAACGTGCTTGTGTAGCTGTGAATAGTGACTCAATGCGTTAAAGAGGCGTTTCTTGAAACACATTGTTGTGGTGTGTTGTGACGCGCCATTCACATCACTGCCGCTACATTACTCTGGTGGAGACTAAAAATAAAAAATCGTTGGATCGGGACTGCATTGGTGGGGCGCTACGACACACCACACGAGAGCAGTGTAATTCTGTTTTCCACTCCAGAACACGACATAACAATGTAATATTGCCTTAAGAAAACGTGAAGTTTTCGACTGCTAATATAATTTAATAACATGTATTTTTTGTGATGCAAAGTATATTACAGTACACACATTCATAATAATATTATCTTTCTCTGAACGTTAAAATATTTGTATTTAAACACACATTGCGATAAATCCCAGCTGTATTTGATGCTAAACAAACATCGTAAATACGCATTTACTCGCGTGCTTTATATGTCTAGGGCCAACGTATTGACCAACGTGTAGAGGGAGCTATTTTGCAGCTGGCAGAGCTGGCGCACACGTTGGCACATACGCTGGAGGGCGATCGGTCATTTTGTAGGTTTTTCAACACACATCAAAGGACGTTGGCCGAGCGTTGGCCATCGCATCCACACGTTCGCCCAGCTTTTACGAACTACCGGAAAGGGCGCAAGCAATTTATTGTGCGCTTTTGAGGTCCACATATTGGCCCACACCGACCGGTCCTGAAAGACTTGGCAACGCGTGGGCGGTTCAGCGATTTTGTTGCCAACACGGGCGCCAGCATACTGGTCAACGTATTGTCCAGCATGTAGAGCCACCTAAATATTACATTTGTTGGCGGATGATCAAGGAGTTTTTAAAATCAAAAGTGCTTTACATCATGTTAACTCTTGTGTGGCTGTGATGTCACACTAGTCTACATACGATACAAGACTTGATATATCTCTCTTATTTTTTAAATTATGAAGTTGTCCTCTTTGTAATCTTGAAATGGACATTTTCACACTGGATTTGGAAAGTGAAATTAGTATAACTATACTGGATTTCAATACAAAAAATATTTGTCCTTGCTACGCAAAGAAAGGGTGTGACGCCAATATAGCAATAAATCTGTATAAGAGAGAGTACGAAGATAGAACTTATGAAGACAAATACGCTGTTTTGTGGCCGGTTTGTTTGTGAGAAAAGAGATTCAGTAGGTTATTGACATTGATGGGGGATGCACACACACACGCGTAGGACATTTTGCTATAACAGGGCTAAGTTAAATGTTTATATTTATGAAATATGAAAAAAGAATTATTTAACAATATGTCTCCATATTTTTTTTTTTCTTCAATTGTCTGAACTTTAAAATATTCCGTCTTTTACTTGTGGTAACACGATGTTACATCACTGTGCATAAAGGAATTATTTAGCACAGTCTTTTAAGAGTTAAATAATATTAATAATATAATCGATGGTGATTTGCCATTACGTTGAAAATATCTTTCAGAAACATAAACAAAATAGCCACTTTTCAATATTGAAATTTATTGCAACAGAGGAAAAACACTTTTGAGAAGGAAAAATGGAAGTCTAGGCATTTACAGGGCTTATGACCCATCGTTGGGTGGTTTATGTGATCACTTTACGCATTATGTAACATTCTATACATATTCCAAATTTAATACATTATCCCCCATGGTGTAGTGGTTAAGACACTTGACTCACACGCGGAAGGTCCCGGGTAAGATTTCCGTTGAGAACACAAAAATCAAATGTGAAATATTGCATTTTATCAAAAAATAAATGATATCATTCGTAAATAAAGTAAATCAACACATTAAATGAAAAGCAGTTTACTAAGGACGTTCAGTGCTACGGGAAATTTGATACAAAAAATATTTCTTACGCGCGGTAAAAATTAGAGCAATAAATTGTAAGCGAAGTTTCTTGAAAATGTATGAATAAAATAATAAAATGGTTTTAACAAAAACGAACTAAAACATCAAAGTTTGTAAGTGAAAATTCTTGATGGAAGTTCATTGTAATTTATTATATAAATAAAAGACGAGTGATACTTTCATCCACAAATTTGGAATATCCAGTGACCGGTTTCATCGCTTTCGCGACATCTTCGAGACTGCTATCTTTATTAAGGAGTTCAATGTATTTATACAAAACAGAGGTAAGGATAGAGAATTCTAAATTATTTATTTTTCATACATCAACAGTTCAAAGAACCTTTTACAAAAAATAATGATTTACAGAAAAAATCACAGCAGTGCACAATAAACATGTATTACATAATATAAAATAGTAGAATAATTAAATCTAAACAATTTAAGAATTATATGAAAGTAAATTAAATAAAGTTATTTTTCTCTTAAGGATCATTATCAAAAATTTCCGGGTTAACTAAAATTTTGATATAAACCCTTAAGATAAAAATAACTTTATTTAATTTACTTTCATATAATTTTGAATTCTCTATTCTTACCTCTTAACTAATATAAATGATATAACTAGTTCTTTCGAATCGACCAATGATGAGTTTTGTGATAGATATAAGGTTTACGGAAAGCCAACTCGAAGAGAAATTGTGACGTCACACTCAAAGTAATTTCAAAATAACAAAACTTAATAAAATCATGGCGATAATAATACGACACATAAATATATATTTTTTTTAATTTTTGGCTTAGTTTGATAGTCTATTAGCAAACGCATATTTTTTTAAAACCACGGAACTTCTTTATTGAGAGAAATTCGGGAAATAAAATAAACGCTTTTAGAGATAAAAATCATTTTTGCGTCCAAAAAAATATTGTACCCATTAAGCGCAAAGTATTTTCATTGCAAAAATATCCCCAGCATTAAGAGTTTCTTTTAAAATGTATTTACTCCGTCGTTTTTTTACTTTGATGAAAGATAAAATAAATATACGTAAAGTGCTGGTATTGAATAAAGCAAACAACCATTTTATATCGCTCTGCGGATGGGAACGTGCTTATAGAATTATTCAGTTTGGGAAGAAATAACATCACTATGTGATACCGTTGTGTATTTATAATAATAATGCATAGAAAGAAAATTTAAGCCATTTGTGTTATTTGGATAGCGATT
Source organism: Micrasema longulum (assembly GCF_059751315.1). NCBI lineage: Eukaryota > Metazoa > Arthropoda > Insecta > Trichoptera > Brachycentridae > Micrasema > Micrasema longulum. The sequence continues at coordinate 143,123 of NW_028279442.1, read as the reverse complement.
CCGGTGATTTGCATCAAATAAAATAGGCAAGAATAACAAAACATTTTTAGACTGGAAAAATAGATTTTCATGTGAAAAACTAGACGTGTTTCAGTTAGCCTTTTCAGACTTCTTTCTGCAGTTCTTTTTTGCACACAACAGGGCAGGAGACCTAATTACAACGATGAATTAGAGCACTGAACACACAGCTTGAGAAAAATCACATTTAATATTTGTGTTCTCGCTGGGAATCGAAATCGGAACCTTCGATGCGTGAGTTGACCGTTTAAACTACATTACATGGACTAATTAGTAGAAAAATGACGATATTTTTTATGAACATTGGTTCTTAAACTGATAATAAATCGACAAAGTTCACGAAACAAGTATTTTATCTTACAATATATATATTTTAATTATTTTATAAGGTAATTCAACAAAAATACATACTAGAAAACATACAATTTAAATTTAAAGGTATTCGTCGATACAATTTCACATGTATATGTCTTCAATTATAGAATTACACAAAATAGATAGAATTACATTTGCTATTTTAAAAAAAAAATTATATGTTTATTCAATCAAATTATAATATAATACATTTAAAACTAGCATGAAATATCATTTAAAAGTACGACAGGAATTCGTTCCAAAGCAGACAAACCTGCCAGACTGACAAACCTGCAGTCAAACTAAAAAATGACATCTGTGTAATGCCGACTACCAATATAAACAGAAACTTAGATATACCAGTAATTTAAAAATAAACTCGCTGCTATTTAATTTTGGCAGGTATGTGGGTAAACAAATCTTAAATTTCGTGTTTATTTGAATGTGCACGCGGGCTAAAAAGGTTTAAAAAAATGAACTCTTAAAAAAGCCACTCTTACTAACAATATAATAATCAATAATAAATAAATAATTTTTAAAATATGTTTCAAATTTATTAATTATTATTTAATTTCTAATATGAGTGATTTTAGAATTACTTTATACGCTCATACTTTAAATGACAGTAAACAAATTTAGTAAGAAATAACAGAAACGAAATGTAAATACATTGTAAATGATATATTAGTAGCGAAATTCGGTAGACATTTAATTATTTTGTTTTATATTTGCAACCGATAAGATATAATAAGAAAACAAATACAAACACTTTACGCTAAAAAAAAAAATCACGACTAGTAAAATTCTAAAAACGAATCAAAATAGTGGATTTTCGAATACGTTCGTGTTTTTCTTAAATTACGAAACAAAAGAATTCCAAGTTTACAGCGGAATTAAAAAACTAACAGCTCAATAAAATAAGTATAGAGTCGAAAAGAACGGAATAATTTCATATTAGTGTAGAAATACGATAAAAAAAATGTAGAACTAGACGAAAAATAAAACGTTTTATTCCATCGTTGAGCTTCTTCGTAATGAAGAGAAGAAACAGTCGTAAATACGGCCTGATCAATCAAGAAATAAAACTTCACTTTAGTTGGGTACAGCAAATACAAAAGAGAAAAAAAACTAATTTCCACTCGAGAGAAGGGGCCGAGGTATAAAAATTTATGTACCGAAAAATATATCTATTAGGATATTCACAATAAAAACAAAGGCAGTGAAACTGGGGGCGGCTAGGCAAGGAAGAGGGGCTTCAACCGAGGATCTTATCAGACGAAACCCATAGAAACATGGCTCGATAGAACCAACATTGTACATATGTATAGAAGGAAGGGCGGTGCCTTTTAGAGAAGCGGGAATAGAGGAGAAAGGACAAAGAAAAGTGGAGTATTACTGGCACGTCTTTTAGTCTGCAAAACGGTTTCAAAACAGTATAACTCAGTAAACGCGTAATTAGGAATGAAAGCCGTCATACGTTGGTACATTTTATTTACAATATCGAAGTCTACAGCGAAGGGCGACTTCTTCGTGGTGCCCTTCTGTCAATTCCTTGTATTCACATTTGGTAAGGTATTCAAAATAAAATACTTTTATTGTTTCGTCTTATTAGGACATTATCAAACTCGATAATGTCCTAACAAGACGAAACGCGTCACATTATACACTCTTGTATATTTAAAAAAATTAAAGTGGAATTAAATCCTATAAAAGTATTTTATTTTGGATACCTTACTAAATTTAAATATGTTATTCTATCAATTCACTGCATACACAATAAAAGAATCCTTCTATATATATTTTTAATGTTTTTCACCCTGTATTTTTTATGAGAAAAATGTATAAGATTCGGAAGTAAAACTTCGTGAAGTTTTTTGTGAGTACGTACTTAAAAAACTTTTGCAAAAGTAAAATTTCTTTAATTATAATATTTAAAAATAATAATGTTTGATTTGGTCAAAATGTATTGGAGTAGACAAATAATTTTATTCGATTTTTTTAATTGAATGCATCTTTTGATGCCATTTCGTCCAGATTATTTTGGTTATGTTTAATTTTGTATCCCGTAAGCTTTTGGCACAATAAACCAGGTATGCTCAATTCCGTAGCACTTTATGCATGCAAGTTTGCAGGACTTAGTCTCGGCATCGAGGAATATCTATTTGATAATATTCATTATGTAAATACGGGGATTTTAGAACAATGGAGCACCTCCCTCGGGTGTTTATACGCGGAAAGGAAAGGTTGAATGACACTGACAGCACAATCGGGGTGCATATGTGGGGGCGGGGGCGAGGGAGGGCGAGGAGGATCGACAAGGGGTAGGGAGGAGGAAAAGGGCCATATTTAACGGGAGGGACTTTGCGCGGGTCATGCTTCTGACAAACAAGAGAACGCCGAGACGCACACGAACTTTCCGGTGCTGGAGTGTTATTTTGTATTATTCAACGTTCTGCTGATAACAGAATTATGCTACATGAGTAGGCAAAAGTAAGCATTGATAAAGAATGTTATAGGGTCTTTACACAAATAGAAAGGGTGTCGCCTGAGTAAAGCAAACATTTAAAAATCCACTTAAATTTCTACACAATAATACAATAAAATGCTACTCAATTTAACAATGAAAGCTCGCGTCGCACAGTGAATAAAAATAAATCGTTCCAAAGGTATGCTTTTTACATCGATATAAAGTTCAAGTTTTTGCAATCTTCGTTGACGTACTAACTGATTCCTACAATATATATGGTGGTTATACAAGTAAAAGTGACCATTTTCAAAAATGACGAAATTAAAATTATTGACTTTTTGACATCGTATTAGTATGATGCTTGACTGGTAAAAATGCCAAGTCAATCCGACACTACAAAAAAAAAATTGTAAAATATGTGACCATTTGATAGAAGCGCAAAGATTTTTGACAAGTAAAACTGACCAACACACATAGTCACTTTTATTAGTGAATTTAAGATCCAAAGAATTGACCAAGTAACAGTTAGTCAATTTCACTTGTAGGTGATGTCACCAGTAAATAGTTAGTTAGAGTTAGTAGTTAGTAAGTTAGTATACGTTTTGCATTTGACAGATACGTTTTTTTTAAATAAAAAGTTCATTAATAAAATTTATTCTTTAGATTATTACGTAACACTTCGTAATTATTTGTTCTTTTTCATTTATTTTGTATTTCTGTGTATATAACCTTCATAAATATAAAAAAATAGATTATTTACATAAAAAAAACCAAAAACATCATTCAAAGTTATAAAATAAAATAAAGTAAAATACTACCTCCCTCAACGAACGAAACAAAAATGATTATCTGCGAAATTTTATGTAAAATTTGCAGGTAAAATTGACTATGTTTTTCAATTTGTTTTAATATAAAAGTAATAATGTATTTTAAATACGTTTATACTTTGCATTAAACTTGAAAGTACCGTACATATAATGTAAAATTACCAACCACCTACTTGAAAAATCTGATCTTTGAGAAGCAATTGAACTCTAGAAAAACACTAAAATGGCTCCCCTGAACATAATTGATTTTGTCACTTGGTCAATTTCTCTTGTATGCCCACGATATATGTGTGTAAAATAAATAAAAATAAGTAAACAATAACGGTAAAGGGATAGTAGAATAGTTGCAAAAGTGTTAACTTTTCAGAAGAGCGAAAAAACATTATAAACCCAATTATATAGCTACAAAACTCATATTCTGCGAAATGGGTTATTATTTGCAGATAATTTCATCCGTGTAACTACATTCGAGTAGTTTGTACAATAACAGAAATATTCCAGATATACCACTTGAAGCATTAAAGATGGGACAGAAGCGAGTCTTTACTATGTTTACCACTCAAAGAATTATAGAAATGAGTCTACTTATATTGCTGAGACCATCTTGTACTATTTGTGCCACTGTATATATGACACAACTGGGCATACTTATTTTATTAAAACCATTGTTTTTAATAAAATAAGTTGTAGCATAAGTGTACTGTTAATAATACCATTGATGCAGGTATACACAAGGAACATATTCTCATATAAATCGCAAAATGAGCAAAATTGCAGTTACACTCTGATGTCCGCCCACCAAAGAAGTATCATTAAGAGTTTTTGACTTAAATTTCTCCCGTCATAGAAAAAGCAGTTTTGAAAACGAAAATCACTCAAAAACAGATATTCAAGAGGGCAAACTCAAAAAAAATTAACGAACTTGATTTTATAAAATTTTACTCAAACTCTAAGCATATAAATAGCCGCAAAAATGGCGACACTTGATAAGTTGTAAGAATGACAAGAATATTAAAAATGATCATGACAATTTAATGAATTCTGACATCAGTTTATTCATTGAGGCAGATTTTATCACTTGGTGTATAAACCTTGTTTTATCAATAGGGGAGGTTTTGAAACTTGACATTTAATTTAATTTTACCAAGGAAATAGAAAAAGTGATAAGGAAACGCCATCAACCATATTTGCACGTTGATAAGGAATTAATTTAACAATTTTATTTAAAAAATATATAAATAAGAAAGTAGAAAGTAGAAAGCACCGATGAGAAATAATTTTTTTTTCAAAATTTGTACGCTGCGGACATTTGTAAAAGATCACTGGATCAGTCATGTTTGTTTTTGTATGTGTAAGTCGTAGTTGTAATCCATTATTCTACCTGCATAATACATATTACAAATTGAGTACCTAAAAACTCAAAAAAATTACATTTAACAAAGTTTCGACCAACAAAATTAGGTAAAAATTAGCTAAATAATATTGCCAAGTCCTTGTAAAGTAAACTGCCCTGTGAAATCGGGTTGTGGTCCTGTGGCTAGTGTCTCGGACTCACGGACCAAAGGTCCGTGGTTCGAATCCTACTCTACTCCAACTTGATTCCCATTTTCTAATAGTGAGTTATTTACAACTCGTTGAAAATGGCCCTCAAAATATTTGGGTAAATCACAAGAACGCAAATATTTTATTTTTTTTAAAAACTAAAAAAAACTAAATAAAAGCAAAAATAATATCCAAATCTCAAAACATAGCCCTTAGATTTTTTCTTCGAAATGTTTTTCATTTGTTTAAATAATTTCTCACGTCAACTTACGAATTCTAAGTGACGCCTGAAAATACATTATGCATAAATATGTATTTATTTGTATATAACATATATTACAAAAAAAATATATTTTCAAGAGTTACTACAATTCGACTCAGTATTAGGATCTTGGACCATAGTAGCGCAAGAAAAAACGAGGTGGAATTTTATTATAAGAATAAAAAACGTTTATACAAAAATAAGCACGATACATCAACACCCTTATCAAACACGCTATCAGAGTCTTACGTTTGAAAGAGATAATTTGAGCAAATATTTTTTAAGTACTATGCAAGTCAATGTTATGGTTTGTCAGTGAAGATCTTTTTAAAATACACATTACTAATAATATTTTTTAAATAATAGGTAGGTAACTATAAAAACTACTAACCTATTATAACATAGGAATAAAAAACCCAAAGGCATAAACATTTCATTTAAAAACAGAATGCGAGGTTTGATAAAAAAATATACGGGATTTAGAATTTAGAATTTAAATACGTACAGAAGGGTCTAGATAGTTCGAAGTTCGAACCCCAGCTAATCCGCACGCCTCTATAATCCGAACGACCCCCCTACTTCTGTGAAGTCTCTGTGGCCCTTGTTATTTAAATCAGATGACATTTCCGGGCAAGATGCGGAAGACTTTGACCATGAAGATGGCTTACCATTAAGCCTTTTTCGAAACAGAGGCTTTTCAGAAGCAGAGATTAACAATTTCTTGAAAAACAATGCTGATATTGATTGTCTCGAGCCTTTTACTGGTGAAGACGTAGTAAGAAAAGTAGGAAATGAGCATGAGAGTGAAAAAATAAACAAAAAATGGAGGCATCGGAACCAGTTGCATGAATTCCACAAACTCAATTTTAAAAAATTGCTTTTACGTACATTAAGGGATAAAGTGTTATCTAAGTTTCTAAATAACACTCGTCAAAGCACTATATTGGAATTATTTTAATAAGCGTGATTACTTCTTTATTTATTATTAAACTATGTACTTGCATATAAAATTTAAAAAAATAAAAATGTAATGTAACCCGCAGACAAGCTTCGGCTTTGCGGGAACAAAAATACAATTATGTATGTAACCGATTTGTTAAAATGAATAAAACTTTTTAAAAAAAGCATTATACTTTAATAATATAATGATTGGAATATACTTTCAGTTACAAAAAACATCGTTTATAATCCGAACGTATTGCACATGAGAACAGGGTATAAATTTTGAGCGTCCGGACTATCGAGGCCCTGCTGTAATTGCAAAAGATTTTTTTATTTCTAGATTGGTACACATCTTTTTTAAATCTGTAAATTTTCGGCCATTTTGGACGCGTGGTGTTTTTTGACAGATAAACTTAAACGCGTTTTTGTGTGATCGGCGAATATTCAAGATTATTCCAGAGCGAAAATGGCGGACGCCCACTCATACCTCGCGGCTTGTTCGCGCTTTTTTTTACAAAAAAAAACAGACCGCACTAATGGTTCAGCCACAGAATTAAATGATTTATTTATTTATAATATATACGGCCTAAGCCAATTCACTAGAGTAAGCGAACTGCTACCCTTTCCTGTTCCCAAAAATGAAGGAGACTATGAAATAACGACGTTTCGCGACTATAGAGAAGAAAACGACCGAATCGCTGACGGAACTGAAAACCATACAAACAAGTGCATCCCAGAAATATTTCGAGAATTGGGGGCATGAGCTTTTTTGAAGGGGGCAATATTAATATTGAGGAATAAATAAAGTTTTTCAAAATATACACAAATTTTGTATAGGTACATATTATTATCAAACTGTGTATCACATATCAATGATAGTTCAAAATGTTGCAACTGTCAATCTTTTTTGTTTTATTTATTCTAATTATTTTTAAACCATCAGAAGATAAAAGCGTAGGTTTTAATATATACAAATTAGCAATCGCATAATTTGTTGCATTTAATGCAGCGAAGATAATATGTTTGCATCTAAAATTGATCGAACCACGATCGTGTATTAATTACTAATCACCATTTCCTAAATAAACGGATTACATTACCCCCGTTGCAAATGAACTAATTATGATAATAATTCAATTAGATAAATAATAACAGTGATGATAATAATGATAATATTACTGAAATGATTCGCACAATGAAATAATGCAAGCGAGTCGCCTATTTCCAAAGCTCATCTTGTTCATTTTGCTTTGTTTTGAAATATTCACAAAAAATGTGTATACACCTCTATATTATTATTTTTAAATTAATCAAATACAGCGTTAAGACAAGACGCAATATTTCAAAAATATAGATAGATAGTTTTTAATTAGGTACTTAAAGATACGTGGTTTAGATTGTAACTGTTTTATGATGCACATTGAAAACGTTTTAAGGGGACAAGACGATTAATGTTATATTTTCGAAAGTGCTTTTTAAGGGGAGAAAATGTAAATGTAATGTTTAGTTTTTTATATATATATCTTTTTTTTTCAAGAATATTTATACAATAAACTTGTAGGGTCCATAGTCCATAGTCGATGACACACACGCGTTAAATTAGTTCACCTAAAATAGACTAATGTGCCGACTATGCAATGTCATCATTTTCAATCGAATCCAATACATTCGTAAAATGCAACTCTATGAGTATTTCACATGAAATTGGAGGGCATAGTTCTACAGTCCATTCGAATCGTACCTACTATTAAGAAATGAACTACAAAGGAACGTCGTCTTTAAAGAGACCAGAGGACGTAGCCAACGTCAGTCAGCTCGTTCAGTCAGCCCAACAAGATCAGTGCAGTTTGCTTAGCTCCAGCATGTAGTTCAAGTGCAGTTACTTCAACTCATCATCGACGTAACACTTGTCCGACATAATTCATTATTTATTCGCCATGTAACAAATACGCATTAAACACCAACCTCGTGTCTTCTCTGTCAATCTCTAACTGGGGTAGGAACTCCAGCCACACCCTCAACTACCAAATTCTACAGTCTTACAATTATAGCCCTGCTGAATTATATACATACAAATCGTCAGCAGGTTCTTATAAATTGCTTCGATCATTCATACATAACCTACAGCATAACAGATAACAAGCAAAAACAGTAAACAAAATATGTACCCTTAAAACGGACAATGTTATTATATTACTAGGTTATGGGGCGCAGACAAACAAGACGCGTTTTGGAATTGGTCAATGTTTTTCATCCGTTATACTGACTGTAAATTAGTAGTGAAGAAAATTTTAGAAAGTTTAATTTTGAAAAAAACTGGACGCTATGAATTTCGGAAATGAGCGACTCAAGTCTACAAGCAGAAATGAGAGAACGTGATTATAATTTATAGATGCATTCATAAACAATTGTTTGATACCGAAATGGAACTTTCTTAGGTAAGAACTTACGCTTGCGTGGGAATTTGAAAAATTTAAATGATGTGTTGTTAAATTTTTATTAGAAACTACCTAAAACAATGAGTTTTTTCAGTATTTTACCAACCGCGCTCACAGGAGTTGTGTCGAAGCGCGCAACCGCTGATTAAGTTGAGTAAACTGCGCCAAAAACGAAACGAATAATTGCCTTGCAAAGGTAGAAAAAATCATCACTATCATCATAGAGCCCTTATCCGCACCTGGTGGTGCATAAGGCACTGCATTGTAAGAGTAAATGCAGCGCAATACGTATATCATTATTATCATTTCCCTGGCGTACAGGGCATTATTACATTGGTACGCAGACCACGCATATTTTGATCATTTTCGTTACATTGAAGGAAAGGTGATGAGTTTTACAATGAAACGTTGCAGTAAAAGTACTTCCTCCACATACCCGAAAAACCATTTTAAAGATCGAGGGTTTTCTTATCGGTTTCGCTCATACAAAAAGCAATGTTTTTTTGTCAATAAACGAGTTACCCTTTTAATGTTTCTTTCTTATAATTTCTTTCTTAAAATATTAAGGAAATTAAAGAAAAGCTTCTTGACATAGTTAACATTAATTGTATTTTGAAAATAAAGATTTATGTTTAATATGTGCCTGTGTTCATACATTTATAAATTTTGTATTTTTATTAAAAAAAATTTAGTGTTATATTTTCTCAATTTTTAAAATTGTTTAATTTTTTATTTATTTCATTATTTTGTTTTGCATTTTTTGTTTCTTTTTTATGTTATTTTGTAAACTTGCCAAACACAAGAGCCAGACTCTTTTTTGGCAAGTTCAACCTTATGTGTTACATTTTTTTACTGAATGTATTGTTTATTAATGCTAATAAAGGTTTTTATTCAAAAAAAAAAAAACCCAATTTCATTTATCGCGATTTTAATTTAATTTTACAATTTTAATTTTACTGCCGTGTAGAACCACCTTTAAAACCAATACTTCACTTCCACCCTGCCAGGAATCGAACCTAGGACCTCAATCTTAGTAGGCGAATGCGCCAACCACTACACTACGAGGCGGACTTATCTCCATTCGATTTTCATTTAGGATTTTTACATGAGCGTAGTCACCGAGTCGAAAACACTCGTCCAGGGTTCTGGTTCACTTTCACACTCAGAACTGTAATTTTCATCCGCCCGGACACAAAAATCATGAACATATCTTTTTTTGTACATTTTTTCCCCTATTTTTCCTATTTTGTAACACATATTAATATCTCTATTACCTCCCACGCGCGACGCGCATCATAAAATGTTTTTTATCTTTTTTACTTCTCGTTATTTTGGTGTCTAAATGAAAACATTCGTCTCTACATAATACTAACGAGAGACATGCGAGCCCATACTCCAGCGGTGGCCAACCGGTCGGTGGCGGCTATAAGGCCCGTCGATCGCGACAAGGCAAATAAAAAATATTCTAATTTATTGCAACAGAAAGAAAACATTTTTGAGAAGGGAATATGGATGTTTAGGCATTTGCACGATAATATAAACCTTAAGCTGAGACAACGAATGGTTAAATGTTATATATGGTCTGTCTCGCTGTACGGTGTAGAGGCGTGGACTCTAAAAGTAAATATTATAAACCGCCTTGAAGCATTTGAAATGTGGATCCATCGTAGAATGTTAAGAATATCTTGGACCGATATGACAACCAACAATAAAGTATTACGTAGAGCCAATACAATAGAGCACTATTCACCACTGTTAAGCTCCGTAAGATTTCATGTTTTGGCCATGTGTTGAGAGGTGATAAATATGCCATACTTCAGATTGTCACGAAGGGGAAGATCGAAGGACGTAGAGGGGTCGGAAGAAAACAGCTTTCCTGGCTTCGAAACATTCGAGCATGGACCAGGATTAGAACTGTGGAGGAGCTGTTTCGCACTGCTCAGGATAGGGAAGCTTTCTCCCAAGTGATCGTCAACGTCGGGGGGACCCGACATGACACGTGAAGAGGAAAAAGGCATTTACAGAGCTCGCGACCTGTCATCGGCTGTTTTAAGTGGCCACTTTACTCACTGTGTAACAATCACCATTCTACCCATGTTTAAACATCCTCATTTGCTCAACTTTTCCATTTATTGACTTTTATAACGATTTTATAACTAACTGGTGTAAAAAGAAATATACAATTTAAAAATTGTTTTCAGGCGTTGCCTAGTAGGTGAAATAATTCAGCCAGACGAATCTCATCCACATCTATAAAGGTTTCAGCTTTTTCACACTACAAAAGTTTTGAAAGCGTCACAATTAAAGTCACAAAAGCGGCTAAACGTGGCAAGGCAAATTGTAATATGCCAAGCGTTGACAATACGGCTAATCGTCCATCAGCTGTTTAACAATATGGAGCCGTTTTGTAATTTGACTAGCCAATATGTTACAGCAAAATACGAATGAATTACTTTAAAAAATAAAAGGCAAATAATATAAAGTCTTGTATTCTATGTAGACTCATGTGACATCAAAGCCACACCTAGGTTTAAAACAAACGAAAAGAAAGCACCGTTCTCGCTTGACAGACGTTTATACGTTGGACTCTTTACGGTTGGCAGTATCCAACTACGAGCCCGACTTTGCTACCCTAACGAAAGATACGCAGACGCAATGCTCACTAATAATAACAAGTATGGCGAAAGAACACTTCATTATACTAAAAATTTTAATAAAATTCCTAAGCAAATCTTTAAAAAAATGTAGATAAAACTTTTAAAGAAAAAATAATTAAATGGCTCATATGTAACAAGACTTTATATTGATTATTATTTTATGTTAACAATAATCTATTTAATTTTTTGTGAATAAATTTTGTGTAAAACATGTCTGCTTTAGTTCTTTATAATGTTTATATTACTTTTTAAAATTATATAATTTCTCTAACGTTTTTCTTTGTAAAGGAAAAATAAGAAACCTGCTGACAAGCGGGTTTCGAGGTTTAGTGGGTTGCATTATTTTTCCTTTTATATTTTTTCTGTTTATGTTCTACCTTCTATGTTAAATAAAAATAAATACAAAAAATAAATAAATACCAAAATTTTACTAGTAACTCAAAATTATCTTCAATTTTGTCCAGTGTTTTATCATATAGTAAACGAATAAATAATTATATATTGTTTCAGTATCCAATGGAATATTTGGTAATGTTTATGATGAAACTCCGAATAAATTACAGTAAAAAGTAGATCTTGGGTCTAGTCAAGTTGTCCACCTCTGCCATACACATTCATATTACGTCTCGTTTGTAGTTTACCCCGGGTGACACGCTGTAGGTACATAATTACCTTCAAATATTTTTCAAATACACGGAGAAGAAACGAAAATGACTGGTTCCTCTACGGAATTCCGCTTGTAATAAATATTTCCCGATAATGTATCATGACATTTCGTAATGATGTGAAAATTATTCAATAGAGTACTCTCTTATTCGAATACTCGTTCGAAATAAGGGTCCAAGTGCCGAAAAACAATAAACCATATTTTTACACATTAGTTCTGCTGGAGCTATAATATCGTAGGTATACTGGCAAAAAACGTTAACTCGAAAATATGCGGATTTGACTTAATGATGCGGTTTTGTAAAGTTTTAAACGCTCTACAAACTGGCAAAATACACTAAGTCATATTAAATTTCATATATCTGTAGTTTTAAAAAAAGTCGTATACCCGGTATTTTTTTCAGGCTAAAAGCTTTAAATAACTTAATATTTACTTAATATAAAATTAAAAAACGGAAAAATTGAACACATGTTCTTAAATGAGCACTGAATATCTTACTAGATTTAAATAAGATATATAAGAGCAAAATTGGAACAAAATTTAAATGCTTGATTTCTCAAAACAGGGATTGGAAAGTAAAAGCTTTTTGCCAGTATACCCACGATATGATAATAGCACATTATTTATAACTTTTTTGCCATTGGCACAAAGTGGTAAAACAGAAAGTAAAACCGGTATACTACGATAATAAAATAACTCACATTATTCGAATGCTGTAAAAATCCGACTTTTTGTATTTTACTTACCTACACTTAAATTTACTGTAATTTTTTTTTTGCCTAAAACTTTTATAATCTTTCAAAAACATTTCATTGTAGAGTGATCACTTATACCAGCTAATGCCAGGTCTTAAGCCTTGTAAATGCCTAGACATGATTTTTTAAAAACAAATTTCGATATACTATACTCTTAGCATTTATCAAGTTTACGTGTCAAACATGCTTATCACGAAAACATTTTTTTTTAAATCGATTAATAAAATACATTATTAATCCCGGTTGGAATTTTAGTTTACATATTTTTTATTACATAGATAAAGCGCTGGAGTTCTTCATACAGCGCTCTACTATGCATGCAGTCCATAGTGTGAAATAATTGAATGCAGGGTAGTAAAAGTCTGCCACGTTCACGATTTCCCGCCCCGAGAGTAGCGTGTGACGGTGGCAATATGGGGTACGTGGCCAGTACGGGTTGAACGTCCCCATCCCGCCCTGTAACACTGCCAGACCGTTCACCGGGCGACAGGTTCAGTAGTCCGTCACCGGTTTCGAGTGCAGAACCCAACACGGGAACGTAACCTGACGTAACCCGACGTAACCTGACGTAACCTGACGTAACCTGACGTAACCCGACGTAACCCGTTGGCCGACAACCCTGGTCATAACCGCTCCCTCCACAAAAACCTTCTTCAGCATTTAACTTCCTTTCGTGGATGCAACTCTATTTTACCGTAATACGAAACATTTTACATTTACCTTAATTATTAAGTTTATAACAAAACGGAATTGTACTTTTGAATCTGATAACGAATTTATTTTGTATGTATTTTGCAAACTATGATACTCGAATAAGAATATGTGTATAAAATAGAACCAGAATAAAGGACAATTATTAATGTTTTCGACGTAAATGGTAACTCTTGGGTATGAATAGAGCAGATTGTTAAACGGCCAACTGTGAAACTGGCGTCGCGGGTTCGATTCCCGCCAGTTGCAAGAAAAAATCCAACAAAGATTTTTTCTCAATTGGTCTGGGTGTTGTGGTGTATTATCTATGACTTCCTTCCATACCCTATCTTTCCCAACTGCTGACAAGCCTCTAGAATAGAGGCTTAGCGGGTTATTCCTTTTTTTTTAAACTGGCTAAAGAAACGAGAAACAGTTCGGAAAAAGGTCTAGGGTTCGATTCCTGACAAGGTTGACACGAATGATTTTTTTTTAAATATGGCTTTATACTGAAAATTGCCTCTGGACTGTCACACGAAGCGTCAAATCAATAAGACTGAAGACTTTATCTTCATGAAACAGATTATCGAGATACGCTGCACCAATACAGTCACATATGCACCATCAGGTGCGAATAATCGTATGATGATGGTGATGAATCTTTTAAAGGACCCGGCTTCGGTTGAATATAGACTCCATATTCAAATATTCGAATGGAAAACTCTACATTAAAAAGAAATGCGGTCTAACTTTTCTTCATACAAACTTGTTCCCGTATTTTCTCACTGGATTATGGCACTATCGCAGTGATTTACACTCTATAGATATTTACCTTTGGCGTTACTCTATCATTGTGTTTTTTTGATAAATAGTTTATTATGAGAACTAGGACCATCCAAAAACCATTCAAAGCGCCTAGTTTTACCTGTTGTCTTCGGACGTACGGTATACAAAAATGATAATTATTTTCGAAAAACGCAAAAGGTACAGATACAGAAAATTTCATTCTGATGCTCTTTCTAAAAAAAAAACAAATCGGCTCAGGTTTAGGGTGCGGAAAACAGGACAACGAAACGTCAATTTTAGTAGGGCATAATCAACTCTACGAGTAATTGTCTTTTTTGCACAGTCTCAGAAAGGCATTTGCGAGAAAGTGACATATTATTACCTATTCATTAAAATTCACAGCCACCACTTATTTTATTTATTAGCCTTCCAATACATTGATAAATTTCATACTATTTCATACAATGGTATATATATATCTAGTAACTAGTGAGATATTTGTACAAAAATATTATTAAATTGTAAAATAATATGAAGGTATATTTTTTTGTTCTTGTTCTTTAACCATCTCTCTCCTCTTTTGCCCCCCCTCTTATCAATTTGATATTCTTATACTTTTACTTAATTATACTACTATGTATATCATATGTATAATGCATATCGTCTTTGAAAATGCCTACTGTGCGTATATACAAATAAATAAACAAATAAAAACAAAGGATTTCGATTTAAAGATATTACGTTTACGAGTATAGAACGCAAGATGATAAAAATGACAATTTTGATGCTATTTACAGTTAATCCAGTGATCGTTGGAGTGGGGTTTGAACTTCGGACATTCGGACATACGTAGTGGGCATAACACATAATAATTTAAATATATTTCTTTGCCATTGTTAGGTTAGGAAAACTTAATCGTTAACTCATTACGGACCGCATTTTATTGTAAATGGTTGAAAATTAACTTCAAAATACGAGAAGTTATTTACATACATAAGAGGAGCCATAATTACTGAAATTCCTACCAAAATTAAATATTATTACAAGGTACGTAATGCTCACACACAGATACTTCAGTAAAAGGCAAGTTTTCAACTAAATTATGGAAAATTAACATGACATAAGCTGGGTTAACCAATAATTACGTTAATTTATTCAAAAGAGCTAAACTCGATAAAGGGTTGAAGTTGAACGTAGGTTTGGCGTTAGATTATTTAATATTTTTTAAGCATTTTGGGTTGCGATGCGATGGTTAGAGATAAAATTAAAATTATTGAACTTAATATTATAACAAGATTATACATTTATTTGTATGGTAAAATAAACCGAGGCAATAAATTATAATTTCTATACTGAGAAATAAAATTTATATTTAATATTTTTTTTCAGTCAAGAAGATACTTTTAGTATGGTATCTGTTGAACTGAAACTATCGCATGATATTTAAATCGTTGCAAAACGGAAATAATAAAAAAGCATAAGTTTTTAAAAACATATTGTATATCTAAGGTATAAGTTGTGTCCGTTTTTTCTAAATTTAAAAATGAGCACCAAAAGTAAAACAAAATGATAAAGGTAGGTCATTCGAAAAAAAATCTGTTCTACGAGGCATCGTGTTTGCATTTACGTTACAAATATTATTTTAATTGATTACAAAAATGGAATATCAATTTGACGAAAGTGAGCATTTTCGACACCACCCTCTATTCGCGTTCGATAGAGGAAATAAAGCCGCCAAAGCTGCTCGCGATATTTGCGCAGTGTACAGTTAAGATGTTGTGAATTATTGACAATCCGTTTCTATTTATTTTTGATGTGTCTTCTAATTATCTTTATTTGAAAAAAAGCGGACACAACTTCTGTTAACACCCATTAATAAACAAGACTAAAAGATATATTCAACAAAACAAGCTGATTTTTAAAAAAAAAACACGTAAAGGTTGAACGTAGAAAGATTAGTACACATAATATAACGAAACTCAAAAGTAAAAAAAAAACCGCACGCAGTGTCCCTAATAGGCGTTTTACGAAGGAAAACAACCGTTAGGAATATACATTTTATACAGAAATTCTTGAATTCTTAAGATTTACCCAAATATTTAAATTTTGGGACCAGTGGATTAAATCGTAAATAACCGTGTTAGAAAATGGGAAATAAGTTGTGGTAGAGCGGGTTTGAACATCGGACCTTCTGATCCAGAGTCCGTGACACTAGCCACGGGACCAAAACCTAATATGTTATGTATAATAACAATGCATTGAATTAACAGTATTATTTTTTAAATAAAAATATTATGTAACCGTGCACTTTCGAATACGCTACATAATATACATATTTTATAAGAATATAAATTACTTAACCGTTTTAATTAGTATCTCTGTATTGTACTCAATTAAGATATTATATGTATCATCTCTTATCACCTAATGAGAGAACGTTTAAGGAACGAGTTGTGTATGTACATATTTAAGTGTGTGTTTAGGGGAGGGAGTTGATGGAACATTCCGAGGTGGGGTGGGCGGTAGAACAAAGCAAAGCCAAAAGGAGGGAAGGTGACCCTAATGAAAGGACGAATCACTGCGCTTTATATATGAAAAAATATTCGTTGTATCCAGGGAAACATAAGATCTTCCCGTTTTTCATATCGAAATATTGGGTTTCGATATTTTCAAACAGTATATAAAACATGCTTAATATAAAATATATATAAGGTTTGACACAGAATTACACTTTGGTAACAATGTCCTTCAGTAATTTTTGCAAAGAACAAATATTTTTTCTAAAATCAATAACTTTACATGTACAATAACTTTATAGGTACTGGCGATGTATGTATGTATGCATAATAAACGACGTAGGTATTTTATAGGTAACGAGTTTCAGCAAACGGTGACAACTGATTAATTGCTTGTTATTACTATTATTATTTTATTTTTTTAATTTTTCATTGATAAACCCTTACGGGTAACATACACTGAACAAAATATTTTTACTTTTAAAATTCACATTCTACTGTTATTAATAATATTTTAAACATCTTTTGTAAAGGTTCTTTTATTTAGTTTTGTCTGGTAGTTTATTGTATAATTTCAGTCCCTGGTTTGTTAGTCTCGATTGTCCTTTTCTCGTTTTAGAAGGTTGTATATGATATTTTTCTAATATTCTCATATTGTGTTCATGTTTTCTACAGTTTTTTTAAAGTTTTAATTCTTCATCTACAATTACATCAGTGGCTAATTTAAGGATTCTAGTTTAAAGAGTTCATGTAATTTTAATGGTTTAGATTGTTTAAAAAGTTCTTTAGCTGCAGTTAGATAAGGGAGGTCATATACTAACTTAAATATTTTATTTTGCTGTATTTGTATTCTGTTTACGTCATTTTAATTGTCTGTTCCCCATAGTAGTTGCATATAACATATTTTAGTTTTTCCCTGTACATTATTTTTTTTTTCCGTTTTTGAAACAAAGTTTTTGATTTAAACAAAAAGACTCGATAATGTCGCCACTTTGCTAATAAATTATTGATATGAATTGTCCATGTCAATTGTCTGTCTATTGTTAGTCCTAAGTATTTAACATGCTCAATTTCAGTTAGTCGTTCATTATTTATGTAAGCATTTACTTTATGTCATTTTTTGTCATTATATCATTTGTAACTAACATGTTGTATTCTTTTCAGTGGCGTCTTTGATACCAAATTTCTAGTGAAGCTCAGATTTTAAGGATAAGTATAGTATGCGTAAATGTTAATTAGGTACCTACAGTAAATAACACAGTACGGACCATGTTTGTAGGCATCTTTGAGCATTTTTATATTGGTTGCTAGTTTTTTATCTTCATAATGTGTCGATACAATGCGAATTAAAATACATATTAGGTGCTGGTGAATAGCAATGATTTCTTAGTGAACCTCACTTGCTTCATATGCTCCTTCGTCCCTGATTCTTTTCAACTTTTGCTAAACAAAATAACAATACATTCTACGAAGGCCGGTATATTCTTTTATTTGTGTGTGTGAAATAAGTGAACTCATAGTATTTATGCGTAAAAATATCAGGCAAAAGGTTATTCAAACGTTAATAATACAGTATATTCAGATATTCTACCTTATTCTATTACAGGAATCTTAAAATTTAATGTAACATGAAAACAAACCAGGGAGATATAATTTTAAATTGGTAGATAAACCTTACTTTGAAGCTAAATGCAGCGTATTCAGCAGATTTTATAAGCGGGAAAATAAATTTACTAGCTGCTATGGAATAGTCGCAAAAAACAAAACCAACAAAGCATCACATTTTTACCAACAAAATCTGCGGTTACAGTCTACGGGAGACTAAAATGTAAAAACCGACGCCATGTTTACCGCTTCCCCCGCCACCACCCCGGTTCCACCCGCCGGAGTGCCAAAATTGCACCGTTGGCGGAAATGCAGAGAAACGGGAGGGAGACACGAAGGGCGGAATAAAAGAATAAAGCGCAAGGCCGAAATTTTCGCATTTAGGTACACTTTCCCTACTGCAAATCGGGAACTTTATTACGGGACGTGGTTTAACTGACAAATAAAGTGAACAGACCAAGAGGTAGGTGTTGAGTTGGTTTAGACGGTAGAGCGAATGGACAACGAAAGAACGACTAGAAATATAAAGATGCGAATATTGATAAAACTCGTTGAAAGTGGCCCTCAAAATCAAATATTTGGGTAAATCATAAGAATGCAAATATTTATTTTCAAAAAAAAAAATGCAGAAATCAGAAAAGACCGAGAAAGACGTGGAGTGATTAAATCTAACACGTACGTTAATATTATTATTATTTTATTTTTTTATTAATCAATATAGTCAATATATTCCATAAATGGTACATGTTTTTTTTTGTATACAAAAATACTTTTTTACATCTAGAAAATGTTATAATTGTTACTCTTCCAAAAAAGAGACTGACTAGAGGGGTAAGTTATTATACATTTTTAGATAAGTTTTAAGCCGTGGTTGGTCTATTCTTGTTTTGGATATTTGTAAGTGGTAGTGTTGTAATCTTATCGTGTATATCAGTTACTCTTGTCTCTAGTTTTGTCAGTCTGTCTACATCTAGATGTTTTACGTTTTTATAGAGCTCTATGATTGGACATGGACATTTCGAAATTTGGAATCATCAGCATGTATACAGATACAGATTGGTGAGGCGTTGTATCTTCTCCATCTACCTCTATGGGGAAACGACGTTGTTATTTGTTTAGAAACTCAACTTAAAATGCCGAATCAGCAATGCGAACGAAATATAATGTAGAACCCGTAGGTAGTATGCGGTACAGAAATTCATACAGCGTTTTGGAACTATCAATAATTGTTCGCATATCAGGTTTGGGAATTTGAAGAGTTCGCTTTATTTAAAAAAAATAAATGCATACTGCAAATAAATCATATTTTCGTAATATCAGCATATGTTAATTTGGTTATTCTTTTTTTTTCTTTCTTTTCATGGTCATGTCATAAACTTTTAAATAATTAAAAAAGGAATGGCCCACGCTCAGACGCTGTAGTCTTTGTGGGCATTTTTTCCAATTCATGTTATAGCTTAATTTTAAGATGTATTTTTCTAAAGTGTATTTTTTAAATTATATTTTTATGTAAATTAATATATGTATGGAAAAATAAACAAATAAAAAGAAAAATTAAAAAAATATCTTGAATCACGTTCCGTAATAAGTTCCTAGATTACGGTCGTTCGGTATTCGATACCACATACACAACGGGCTAGGTAGATACTTATCAATGAGTCACAGGTTGAAGTGAATCTTCTCGAATGAGGCCGTATGTCTAGGAGGGCGCGCTAGAGAGTGGCTTATCTCGCTCCGGAGAGAAATAGAACGAGGAATTAGCGCTAGTAATTCTAGTATTAAACATATTTCCTACGGGAATAACTCTCGCGGTTAAGCACTCCTCCCTACAGCCCCCCGCGCCCTTCCTAGAGCATCACACAACACGCGGCGTGTGCGAGTGTATGTGTCTGCGATGTGTGGCTGTGTATATTGTATACACGGTATCTACCTAGCCCCGTTGTGTATGTGGTACTCACTCCGTGAATAGCACACTACCCCCTGAAGTAAGGTTACTCTGTGCCAAGCTATCGCTTCGGAGAGCAAAAACAAACGAATACAGTAGGAGGGGGGTTGAAGTAGTTTCACTTCTTTTTAAATGCGATTTTGTTTTTATTTTAATGTGATGGCTTGTAAAAACGTATAATTAAAAACAGATTTCATGACTTCACCCGAGCATGTAGAGATGAAATTCAAGATTTAGGGTCCAAAGCGGATCAAATAGATAAAGTATATTAAATAAAAAACACGTACAACCGATACACGATGTTTTCCATTTAAATTCGAAAGGAAAGAAACGTCAACAAAAATAACTTTATTTAATTTTGTTAGTAAACAACTTTATACTATTATACTATTACAGCTTATTTATATTTTCGTATTACAAGTAAATAAGGTATACATGTAAAATAAATAATTAAATACAAAAATAAAATAAAAACATCATATAATTATATCTATCCTGTGTAATTCTATAAATCAGCGTTTTTCAACCTTTTTCATGACACGACACGACTTTAGCATCAAAAAATATTTCGCGACCCCCCAACCCTTTCTTCCATGTATGTTAAAAATATATAATACTTACAAAAATTTTAGGCGTTTGCGTTATTTGCAATCTGATATAAACATATAATTAAGTATTAAGTACGTAAAACATATAAGTTTTAATTGAATACGTGGCCAATTGATAACTAACAAACAAATACAAACATATTGGATGTATATAAATAAATAAAATATATCGTTAGGGTTAGACTCCCAGCGCCATCTGTTGGTAACATTAGGAACTAGTGCAGGTTCCGGATGTTAGCAACAGATGGCGCTGGTAGTCCGAAAGATCCACAAGTTTCGAGACGTTTCTTTACGCTTCGAGATAATTCTCGCTAGAATGCGCTGGCCTATAAATACGGCGGTCGACCGCGGCCATGGCAGTTTGATGCAAGACAGCGAAGCAAGTGGAATCAGAAGCAATCCCGATAAGTGGAAACGATTCAGAAGTGTGAATTCGGTGTTATGTGGACTGTAAGGTGCCTTGGAGTTGGAGTAATTATAGACTGATTTGTGAGCGTAAGTCACGCGTGGTCATGTGTGCTGTTTAATTGTTTGAAGAGCGCGAACCACTTGTTTTACGGTACGCATTTATTTGAGTTGTTATAATTGAAAATTGATAAATTCCCGAAAAGATCATCAGAACCATCAACGTCTAGCGGGAGTAGTGGGATAAAGAAAAAACGTCTTTATGACGACATTTATTTAAAATTTGGGTTTACTGTGATTGACAGTAAACCGCAGTGCGTAATTTGCTTTGAAATTTTGTCAAGAGAAAGCATGAAGCCATCGAAGTTGGTACGCCACCTAAACACAAAACATCCCAATGAAAAAAATAAACCCGTGTAATTTTTAGAACGAAAATTAAAAGCTCTTGAACGTCAAAAAACTGCTATAGGACAAATGTCCAACCTGAATGAGAAAACGTTGCTCGCTAGTTATCGAGTAGCTTTTCGTGTGGCTAAAGCAGGGAAATCTCACACTATTGCCGAAATTTTGATTTTACCAGCGGCTTTAGATATAGCAGAGATTATGTTTGGCAAGCCAGAGGTCGAAAAGCTCAAAAGTATACCTCTCTCTGACAATACCATTCAACGCAGGATAAACAATATGGCGACTGATGTTCGTGATCAAGTCATAGAAAAAATAATGAAAAGTTCTTTTGTATCCTTGCAATTTGATGAATCAACGGATATTGCGAGTTGTGCGCAATTTGTAGCTTTTGTGCGTTTTGAATCCAATGAAATAATAATGGAAGAAATACTATTTTGCAAGGCACTTCCCAAAAATACTACAGATCAATGCTTGCATGACATGTTCCTTGAAGCTACGCAAGATATGAATATCGATTGGGCAGAAAAATGCATTGCTATTTGTAGTGACGGAGCAAAAGCCGTGACTGGTGCGAAGAGTGGATTTATTGCTACACTGAAAGAACATATGCCAAACGCTTGTTGGATGCATTGCTTTCTCCATCGCCAAGCTCTTGCAGCCAAATCCTTACCGCAAGAATACAGTCAAGTTCTTAATATTATTATTAACATTGTAAATTCTATTAAAGGAAAATCGTTGCAGACTCGATTGTTTCGAATTATTTGTGAAGATATGGGGACACTACACCGTAATTTACTTTACCATACAGAAGTTAGGTGGTTATCAAAAGGCAAAGTACTGACCAGAGTTATGGAACTTCGCGATGACCTATTAGTATATTTACAGCAAGCCAAGTCACATTACTCTGAATTCATTTCTGACCCGGGATTCCTTTTAAAATTGGCTTTTCTTTCTGACTTATTTGAACATTTAAATAACTTGAATAAAAGTCTTCAAGGGCGTGATGAAAATGTCATTACAGCAAAAGACAAACTCCATGGCTTTCTACAAAAAAATTGAATTGTGGTCATCATCTATAAATCAAAACAACTTTGATTCATTTTCGTCCACACAGTCTTTCATTGAAGAAGTCGGAAGCGAGATCAAAATCAACTCATATATATCTGGTATGAAAAGGGTGTTACATAATTTAAAGAAAGAATTGTGCCATTACTTCTCACTCCAAGAGATATCGGATAACACTGGGCAAAGATGGATCTTAAATCCGTTTTTAAATGCAGCTATAAACGAGGCAAATTTAGCAACTAAGCTCAAAGAGAATTTGCTGTAACTATCTGCCGATGGGATGTTACACTTGGAATTCAAGTCGGAAAATTTGGATAAGTTTTGGTTAAAAAGAAAAACAGAATACCCGGAATTAACAACCGAGGCTTTGAAGTGTTTGATTCCATTTTCTACCTCGTACTTGTGCGAGTTGGCATTTTCATCAATGGCGCGAATAAAATGTAAACTAAGAAATCGCTTAAATTTGGAAAAAGATTTAATACTTAATGTGGCAAAAACGGATCCACGATGGGAGAAATTAATTGAACAAACTCAAGCGAAGATAAGCAAGCACAGATGTAATTATTTTCTATTTAAACACATTTTTAATATTTATTTTCTTTGTAATAACATGTTTTGAACTAGCATTTTTCTGACTTGTATGATTGATTATAGGGAAATTTTGTTAAATATAATAATTTTAACTCTTATCGACTTTTTATTTAAGTCTCACAAATTATATGTTGTATAAAAAACTGAAGTTTTCTCGACCTCTCGCGACCCCCCCTACAGAGGCTCCGCGACCCCTCAGGGGGTCGCGACCCACGGGTTGAAAAACAATGCTATAAATAATAAATTGAAGGTTATAAATTGAGGATCGTTTTTTAGAAATACGATATTGGCCCATCATGGCGATTAAGGTTTTTAAAAATATATATTAATCTATTTATTTTAACATTATGCATAAATTTAATCGACACGCATCGATTACCTGAAAAAATATCAAAGTCTTAACGTTTACGTAATATGTGCTAATGAAATATAAAACAAAGGTATAAACTGTACATAAATTATAAATTAGAATACCTTCAGGCTTAGTTGTAAGGCGTAATTTGTTTTTAAACAAAGATTGTTTACGCGATTTGACGCGAATTGCAAAAAATTCCTCTCCTGAAAAATTACGTACTAAGCGAATGTCGAGTTTTGAAAAAACGGTCCTCAATTATGCACGTGGAATTGAATCAGCGAATATCTAAAAAATGTACGTGTTTTAAGTATGCTTTTTCCTTGAATAAATACTATATATCAGTAGATACCTATTCTCGTTATATCTTGTTCTTGTTAGAAATTTGTATTATATTATATTCTGTTGTAAACCTACGTAATTAATGCTGAGTTAGAGTTATGTTTTTTTTTGTAATCATTTATATGCATTATAATATTATACCAGCGCTGTTTGCATAACAATAAATATAAATACTAAAATATATACATAGGTATGACGAAATTGGCATGTTTTTAATGTGTGTGTTTTTGCTGAATTACACCTTAAATCATTATTTTATTATCGTTTTTGTTTTCAGAGTATAAACATTATAACCGGTACATCTGTTTATATTGAAAATATAAAAAAAATAATTTACAAAAATGTACCTACGTTTGACAATAAACGGTATATTTCTGCACTGAAATTGAATTGAATTAAATTAGACGGAGGTCTTACCTGTTGCATTTTATCGAAATCCAGACACGGCCGCTGGACCTGCCGGCGGGAGGAGTGGCGGGAGCGCTTGCGGGGGGACACCTCGTAGGGAAAAAGCTCGGGCGCGGGCGGCGGCGGCGGCGGCGCGGTGGGCGCGGGCGCGGGCACGCAGCACGAGCACGCGCGCCCGCCCAGCGCGGCCAGCGGCGCGCCGCGGTGGCGTGCGCCCTCCGCGCGCCGCGGCTTCAGCGCCTCCACGGGCGGCGACGTGCGGAAGCGCACGGGCGCGGGCAGCGCGTCCGGCGAGCGCAGCGCCTCCTCGTCCGAGCTGTGCGGCGAGTTGTAGGCGGCGTTCTCGTCGTTAGCGGGCGGCGCGGGCGGCGAACCAGCCCCGGCGGGCCCCGCGGACTGGCACTGCGTCTGCGACCACTTGCGCTTCTCGGGCGGCGCTGCGGACGCGGGCCGCGGGGGCCCTCCGAGCCTCCCCCGTCCGCCCCTGCCGCCCGGCGCAGCCCCGCGGGCCACTCCTCCCAGGTACTTCCGGAACATCTCTTTGGGTGTGCTATTGATTACCTGAAACGTCAAAAAATATGTTTTTCTCAATTGGTCTGGGTGTTGTCGTGTATTTTTCAAAACCTCCTTCCGTATCCCCTCTTTGCTACCTGCTGACAAGCCTCTAAATAGAGGCTTAGCGGGTTATCTTTTTTAAAAAAAGACCGAAAATGAAAATTTTGACATAAAAATCCATTTTAATAAACATCTAGACAACACGATAATAGTATATAAATCTACACAATGTCTCACCGCTATCTGCTGCACTACCTACCTACAAAAATAATCAAGTATATTAATTTGAACTATGTATATCTGGAGTTTTTTTTTTTTTTTTTTTTTATACGCCTCCACTCGTTTGCGAGTGATTTTGATATCTGGAGTTAGTTTTCTTAAAATTCACACATTATTCAAGAAAAGAGTTTTCTTAATAATTTTATGAAAAATCTTGTATAAACTAAAATCTTATCATGCAAATAACCGTTAAATATATTTAACGAATTATTAAACAATGTAAAACGAAAAAAAAACAATTAAAAAAAAGATTTTTCTTTATATGCCAGAGTAACATTTTTATTTTGATTGTGGGTTTCTCTGTGGGTAGGTTCCAATGTATTGAAAGCATATTTTAGTTTATATATCTCTCTCTCTTCAATCCGTGCCTCATGTGCTCATGTCTGAGAGTGGTAATCACGCCTGACTCCAGGCATGACTTATTTGTGGACAGTCTCCCTCTACCCGAAACGGTATAGTGCTCTTCTATAGGTATTTGTCGGTGATAATTCTGATAATTCGGTGACCAAGCCGCTTCATCTTGTCGATTGACGTCCTCGCGACCGTGTCATTTCGACACTTTTCAGGAGGATATTTTTCTCCAATCTATCAGAGTTCCCCTGGAAATATGTCCAAAAAATATAGCTACCCACAAAGGTTATTAGAAAGGCAGTGAAATAGGCTCTCTTCTTTGTTCTTTGCTTTGCCTGCCTAGCTCCCAAAACAACAGTCTCGTTCATCGTCCCTGCAGTACCGGAGCCCTCTTGATTTAAAATTATCTCTTCCAAGAATAAATCTCTACAGAGAAGCAACGCCTTTCATCACAATCCACAGCCAAAGTAATACAAGAAGGAACCTTTACAATCCAACTGTCACAAGTATAAAACTGAATACTGTAATACAACGCAATAGAAGATAATTATTTTCTTTAGTTTTAGAGAAAATACCCATCACGTCAGAGTAATACTAAGTTTAGTACAGTCTCGGTGACTGGTGGGTAAAACTATCTATCTTGGACATTAAAATAATGACTATTACAGTAGGCAACCTCAATCAATAATTTGAAACGCGTATCTGTAAGGCATAATACCCATCAAGTTTATATCTAAAAAATCTCCTTCGAAGCGTACAACAATCGTATTGCCTCCCGCCTTCTCCATTATACTGAATTGGTTAAGTCCCCGTACCTAGATAGAATAATACAGTTGTCCATGTTATTATTTCGCGTGGCAGACAGTTTCCGACCAATCAATAATGCAAAAATAGGAAGGAGCGACAAAGCAAATTGCTTTCGAGCGGTTTGTTGGGAATACTTCTCGGAGAAATGCTTTGACCATATTTTATATCTTAATGCCACACATAAAATATGAATGAATAATTTCTAGTTTGCCCATTTACTCTATTTGTGTACAAAAAACGGGCAGTCAAAGAAGTTCATATTTACAAAAACGATTTATTCCACGACATGCCTAATGGCTAGAAAATCTGTGTTGAGTCGGGGCACTTGTAATGTATTCATAAACATATGCGTGCACATACGTACACACATGTATATTAATAAACACATATACACATTACATTTATACACAAGTAAATGTTATATGCTGCAAAGCACGAAATGTAAATTTATGTATAAGAGGAAAAAAGCTGAAAACAAACCGTATTTCTTGTTGTTAACCTTTCTGAGCCCGAGCATAGAAAAAAATCCCGAGATCATGAGGCGGGTACCAGGAATGAACCAGCTTAAATGCTATAACTACAATTAAAAATAAAAAAAACATGTCCATATGATTGTCATGGTAGTGTTTATAAAACTGTTTCATAATATTTCGAGATTTCTGCGAAATGAATACATTTTTTAAAAACTACTGTTGCGAGTGGTGCTACAATATGACATAGAGTTTTTTTTGCTGCTAGACGTTGAATAACACTGATATACAGTCACGCAATCCGTTAGCGAGGAGGTACAGCGGGGAGTTAGGGGGGGAGGAAAGGATGTAAAAATCTAACGCAAGAAATCCGGATTGTTTAGGTTATTGCTGGAAATAAGCGACCAAATAGCGAGAAACACGGGTGAAAACTGACCAACGTATCAACGATTAAAAAATTGAAATGTTTGCGGTTTGCACGGGGGAAAAAGCAAAGACAAATGTGAAATGATTATTGAAAGAATTCTTCAGAAAAATATTTGAATTATTTTGATACATTCTTAGTATTGAAGGGTAATGCAAAAAATCAAATCCGTATGATGATTAACAAAAATAATATTGAAAAAATAAGCTACCCGAGGGACTCTTTTATATTGAACTATTTTATACACACTTGCATGTGTTGTAATGTTTTTTATTCATATTTGCTATCAAAGTTCACTACAACATGTTCATATTTTTTATTACCTTATACTTGTTTTTTATTTTTTACTATTATATCAAATTGCATTGTAGTATTGCCAAATACGCATTTCATAGATACATATTTTTATTTCTTATTTTTTCGTGATAATATATGCTTGCTTGTTTATTAATTTAACTTAAAATGTATTTCTTGCTTACCATAACACTTTATTTATTGTTTGCTTTACAGAATTTATTTCATAAGCTTATATCTTTGCATTTTTTGTTTATATGCTTACTGTTTTTTCTTGCATACCTTTGTTATTATTGTTTTTTTTTTTACTTTGTAAAACTTTTTATCATATCCTTTTTAACTAATTTCACATATTTTTTCTGCATATTCTGTGTTTATTATTTAGTATGTTAGCATGTATTTCATTTTTATTTTTTGTAAATGCCTTTTGGGCGTTAATGAACAAAATAAATAAATAAATAACGCCACAAAATGGCGAAATTATTGCCATACTGTAATATTACGATTAGTTCTTAGTGATGGTTCGGTTTCCGACATGGTTGACCTGAAGCGTAAGACTGATCATCTTACCTTGATGTATTTTTAAAAAATCAAGATACAATGCGATTGGTGAACCAATGCAGTGTCCTATGCTCTATTAAGTGCGGAAAGGTAATGCTAAATATCTGGATTTACGACATTAGCCCTTATAGATCCAAGCAACAGAATTAACCTTGTGACCTACAGTATTTTAGATTTCCACCAACGCCAACGTTTTGGAGAAAGAAATTATTTTTTTAATGTGACAATTATTTACTGATCCAATATTTAAATACGATATCCAATGTAATAAATATACTTATATTATGTTATAATATATTGAATTCGTGCAAAATCTAAAAATGTAATATATTGTTCCAGCTAATTATTGTATGGAAGATGATATACATTCCGTAAGTTTCATTAAGACCTTTCGAGTTATTAAATCAAATATGTATTAATTTTCTGAAACTAAAATTCGACTTAGACGCCTTTTGATCCTGGAAATATTTTCGCATAATTATTAGTACGATCTTTGTTCTCTTTAAAACGTAATAATTTAATATTATGGCGTCTACTCCAAATCAAATAATTGTATATACCTACAGTAGTTTTCCCTTAATTTTTAATTAAAGAATAATTATTTTGTTCTATAAATAAATAAATTAATTGTCACAACATAATATAAAAAATAATACTTATATTTATACTACACTATTTATGAAAATAAATATCAAAGCATTTATAGTAAGATGGCAATAAAAATGATAAGAAAAGATAGTTCTGATTACGTTTTTAAAGGAATAACGGATGCGAATTCGGTATTTTTAACATCTTATTATATAATTTTGATTTCCGCGTGTTTCTGCGAAACAAAGAATATTGTTTTTTTATATTTGTTTTACACCTTGACAGGCCAGGAGGCCCAATCACAGATGTGAATTACAGCACACAACACCCAGGTTTAAAAAAAAAAACGGTATTTTTTTTGTTCTCACAGGAAATCGAACCCGGAATTGTCCGTGCGTGAGTCAAGCATCTTAGTCATTCTGAGTATGCAATAAAACCAGAACCCTAGGCAGATATGTTTTCGACTCGATGGCTATTCTAAGGTAAAAATCCTGAAAAAGAGAATCAGAGGAAAATAGTTGGCCTTGTGATGTACTGATTAGGGCATTTTCCCATTATTCTCTATTCCCAGCAAGGGCACTTGTTTGAAAGCGTGATTTAGCTTATAAAACTGTAATGTTTCACTGTATCATCTGAAGCGATTTATCATCTTGCCTTCGTGTATTAAATAATCGAGATGATATAATATGTTGAAGATACGAGAATAATGACGTGCCAATGTAGCGCTCTATGCACCACTGCAAATAAGGAAATAATTATGATAATGTTTAATACTCGGGATTTTTATTGTTTAAAAGGTATTCGTTACACATAATCGGTTATTCAGATTAGACAGAAGTGGTATAGCCTGACAATACCAGAAAATAAAGAGCAGAAATAAATTATTCCTAAGAGAAACATCTCAAAATACGATCCCGAATAGAGCCACCTAAATAATGCGGAACATTTCTGAAATTCGAGACCATAAAAAATGTTCGGTTCATGAAATAAGGCACCAAGTTGAAATTGGGAAAAAAATAGAATTTTCAGTGCTGAAAGATTCTGAAAAAATTCTACAGGAATTGAATTATGCTGAAAATGAAAAAATATAGAACATGTTACTCTTGATCGTAAATTACAGGCAAATAAGATGATTACCTTTAGGAATAAGGTGTTTTAAAACGTAGAGTTTGTTCGAAATTGTAATTTTTCGGGGAAACATCAACATATGAACACATCAATATTTAATATACTCGTATATATTATCTTGTGTTTTTTCATTAATTTTGAAGCGGGTTGTGGTTTCGTGGTAGTGTTGTGGACCCACGTATTAAAGGTCCGAGGTTCAAACCCGAGAATTTACCACAACTCGATTCCCATTATTTCATCACAAGTTATTTACGAGTAGTGTACATTTTGGCTAAGATGCTTGTCTCGCGCGCGCGAGTTTTGGGTTCGATTCCTAGCGAAATCGCAATAGTTAAAATTGTATGTTCCCGAACCAGAGTGTAAAGGTAGGATTACAAGGCGTGTTCAGAAAATATCGGAATTTTTTTAATTTCGCGGGTTCGGAGAGTCCAATTGTCATTTTTATTATGTTGGTATACATGCCCCTGAAGTATGCTAAAATTTTGAAAAAAATTACAATCGGACTCTCCAAACCCGCGAAATTTAAAAATTCCCGTTATTTTCTGAATACACTTCGTACATTGTTCTCGTGTGTTGTGGAGTGGTGTGTTGGCGAGGCGCCTCGGCACAACACACGATAGCAATGTAATTCTACCCACACAATATTCTTATAAGCGATACGCGCCGGATGGCTCCCCAACACACCACCCCACAACACTCGAGAGTAATGTAACCTTGCCTTATTTCTGTTTCTTTTCTGTGATTTACCAATGTAAGTTTTTTTAACGTTTACTAAATATGGAACAGTGTGCACAAAGTCAATAAAACCATTTGATAAAAACAAATAAATCGATTACTGACGGATGAAGGGGAAAGTTTTTGATATGGGAATATTAACAAAGTTTTACATATCTGTTAGCCCTCCCTTCTCAGTGATGTTTAGCTAGTACACATTGCGTCATAAAAGCAAAACTGTTACTTTAATATCTACATAAATATAATCAATAAATACTGGATAAATAATTTTTATATTCCTCAGTATTGCTTTTACGTATCGTTTTGAAAAATATGGGTATTATTAGAAAATAAATACTTATTGGATTCAGAAAAAGCATTAAATATCGGAAATCGGAGATAAATCACCAATACAACCAATATATCACAAGTCGCGGCGTTTGAAGTAAAATATTATTGAATAAACGATTGTTAAAAGACTCTTTCTTCGTCTTGACGTCTTTCTTTCGATGCTACAGGTACATTCAAGAGCGAGAGACAATCGTACACGTCACGCAGGCTAATAACCAAGAGTCAGTACACTACACTGCCAGACGCCAGTAGCTTCCGGGCATCGTTAAGGGTGGTCCTCTCGCCCGCGCTGCGAGCATCAACTAACGCACCGGAACGCGAGAATTTTTTTGGCACAGTAAAGGAAGAGTTTAAATATCTGTCAATCTGAATTAACTCCCTAGAGGGTTGAGTCTATAATCCTAATAAGAAAACCTCTGTTTTCGTTCGTACTAGCAACAAGGTCCATAAGGTCTAAAAAATCTAAACATCTATTACTACTAAAAAAATGTCCAACTATGTTGATAAATTCTGAATTATCTTTAGATAGATAAAGTTTTCATTTCTGGACCTGTCTAGCTAGAAATTCCATGTTATACCAGTAACACACTTTCTAGTTCACTAACATAAAATATATTTACATAAATCGACTAAATTTTAGCTTTTTCTATGGCAAATTCTGTACGTGAAATAGTACGAGAACCCAGACAAGTATTTTCGACTCGATGACTTCTCTCACTAAATGTTGATTTTAAGGGTTGTTTGAATTGCAATATTTCATTGTTGAATGGGAATGCAGATGGCAAATTGAATATCTATTAAACTAAGGAAAATGAAGATGAAAGTCAATATGTTTGTTTGTAAGGCCTATCGTCTATGTAAGTTTAACCACGGATGAAACATTTGTCAAAATGTTCAGGAGGGACAAAAAACCTTACGATTCATTAACAGATTAATTAAATGCAGTATTTTGTGTTGTTGATTTATATTATGTCATACCCAAAACCCGTAAGACTTGTGCTTAGAGACATCTCTTATTTATCGCACCGAGAGTTTTCAATATTTTGGAAGAGCGTATTAAGCTCTCGAGGACAAAAACTATTTTCAAGAAAGTAGTTAAGGACCGGATTTTCCTTAGTAGGAGGGATTTGAGTAGGAAACTCCTTGATGACTTTCCGTGAGTTTACTGTTTACCATATTGATGTGCCATATAGAAACGTATTTTTAGAAAACATATTTTTAATGTTTCTGATCCTATATTTGTGGTGATATACTCATTTGTCTGTGTCAACTAATTGCTAGTCCCATCTCAACACAGGACTTTTAGTCCCACGGAGTTGGGACTTATGTCTCAAACAATGTACAATAAACTTATGCATGTAAATAAATCAATATTGGAAAATCTATTTTTACTATCGTATGCGTCTAAGCGAAGTTAATTGTGGCAGTTAAACTGCCAGTTACGTATCGTATTCGCGGTATTGACTTTGAGCAAATCGAGATGTTATTCAATTTGAAAGTCAATATAAATATTTAGAAATATATATATATAGATGTCAATTTTAAATGGAATTGTCAAATATCTAACCTTTGTGATCGATTGCGGACTCTAGTTAGTACTTTATATAAGTTATCGTTTATTCTGCCTAAAATTACACTCAGAATTATTTATTTTTCCTTGGTGGAGGCTATTCTAAGATATGGTATCAAAGCATGGGGTCACTCAACAATCACAAACATAAAAATTATACAGAGTTTACAGTGTTCCATCGTTAAAAAAATAGTCTCTAATGATATTTACAAAATGAGGAGTAACAAATGTGTACTATATAAATCTATTAAGGCGCTGCCGGTTCGAGGAATTCTGTGGCTCTGTATCATTTTGGAACAAATAAAAAGTGATAAATTCAACAATTTATTGGAACATGGTTATAACACAAGATTCACACAAAATGAAGGTTTAGTGATTCCAAAGACAAGCAACAAATATGGGACAAAAACTTTAAAATATGTGGTTCCAGTTATGTTTAATTTGTTACCAAACAATCTGAGAAATGGCACTACCAAAAGTGACAAGGGCAAAATAATAGACTGGCTATTCGATCAGGAGTTTATATATTTAAAAAATTGAATATTTGTAAATATAGATATATATAAAATAGAATTTATAACTAAGTAATATTCTCATGGATGTTTATGTGTGTATATGTATGTTCATATGTATGTATGTATGTATGTATGTATGTATGTATGTATGTATGTATGTATGTGTATATATGTGTATATATGTATGTATAGATATGTATGTGTGCATGTACGGGTATAAATATGTATGGATATGGGTGAGGATGATATATAGATATAGACTTAGATATAGATATATATATGGATATGTTAATAAATAATGTTTTTAATAAAATGCTTTGTGCCTGTTAAATATGTACACACTTCTGTTTAAAATTTTTGTACTCCGGTTCTGTATTTTTTTTAAATCTTAAAATAGCGTTATCATTCACTTATTTTTTGCTTTTTTTTTACATCTTCTAAATATTTTTTTGAGAGCATAAATTACGTGTACTTTTTTTCCCTCCCTATATTTAAGTTAGTAGTAATTATTATTATACAACCATGTAGGACTATCATATGATTAATTGTAAAGGATCTTTACCGACAAGCCATATTCATTGGCTTGGTGAGTCCTGTAAAAAAAAATAATTTAAAAATGTTTTAAAATAACTAAAATGTAATATTGTATGTAAATTATAAATAAAAAAAATAAAAAATTCACCGAGTACGTCTCATCCGCTGTATTGGATTTAGGGATGTACGCGATGTTGCTTTATTTCGTTTAGTACGGCAGATTCATTCACCGTACTGAATTTAATCGAATCCAAGCAGTGTAATGATCGGTTTCAAAATTAAAATATACCAATCAAAGCGGCTTGTCCCATTCGATTGAAAACGCCAAAAAAACGTATTTCATTTTTTTGGCACATACGCGGTTTTGAACCTACAAGTGCCTGTCGGAGAACCAAGTTAACATACAAATTTCTTTTGTGTAAGGCACAATATAATTGTTCATCAGAAAACCGAGCTTTGTTTCCGTGGCTAGTGTTGCGGACTCACGGATCAGAGGTCCGTGGTTCGAACCCTACTCTACAATACCCCACTCTACGATTAAAAATAAAGAGACCGCAGTAAATTAGAAAAAAATGGCAAAAATCATAAATTCTTAATTTGTTAGTATTGTTGCAATATCTTGATATTGAACGCCCTAGGTAGAATGCAAACTGTCTCGTGCTAAAAGCGCAGGGTTCCTCCACTGGGTTGTTTTATAAGAGTTTTCAATGCTCCATCCCCATTACACCATGGTTTGAAATCGAAAAGCAATCAAAATTGAACATCTCTTTAATATCAAGAATGAGAATAGGACATTGTCTCGTTGCCTCGCATTTATCGAGAATAGGTGTCTTTACTTCGGCAATGTGTCTTTGTGAAAATGACGATGAGACATTAGATCTGTTTTTTTACTGTCCCCTCTACGAAAGAAGCGAATTCCTTCAAAATACTTGTGAAGAATATAATACGTTCCCTCTTAACGTAAAATTTTTATTCGCCCAGAATGATTTGGATACTTAGTTACTTCTGAATAAATTCTTAAGGACGAATAATAAAAATATTTGAATTTGTTAAATATTATTTGCCAAATTTAAAAAATAAGTCTAATTGAATGTCCCTCTTTACTTTTGGCCCAAAATTTCATGTTATGTTTACGTTTAATTTAGACGGTAATAATATTTTATTGTCACATAACTCTTTCATACTGATTTGAACTATCTCACATTATATTATATTTTTTCGTGGGTATGGGTTTTTTTGTCGTTCACTGAAGCGTATATTCTTTAAATTTCTTATTCTTGTTTCTAAAAGCCAAAATCACTCGCAAACGAGTGGAGGCGTATAAAAATAAAAAAAAAAAAATAAATAAAAAAAAAAAAATTAAATAAAAAAAGCGCAGGGGTTTAAAACAATTTTAAAAATAACATATAATCATAAACCTTTTTAAAAAAATAAGTAAAAAAAAAAATGTCATAAGTATATAAATGATTATATATTAATACACATTTTTTTCTCTTTTTACAAATGAACATAAATATTTAAACAGCAGTCAGAATCCTAAACTATTTCTTTAATAGAAAGTTTGAACTTGATTTGGCTAGTAAATGTAAAAAATGACAATGCAACTGATATGGTTCCCTATTGTAGACTGTGCAATCTTAGAATAGGGAAATTAATAGCATATGTGTCGCAGCAATTTCTATATAAAATGGCACTTAACGTCTAGTAGTCATAACAGATATTCGGAATTGAATCATATTTAGCGAGACAGGAGAGTTCAAATGCCATTTACTATCTTAAAGAGAAACATTAAATTACTCAGTTTCCGTCTTCTGGATAAACTTTCCAAATCAAGTGTATTCATTAAAAAGTTGTAGTTTAAAAATTCAATAGGAATAGAAAGCTTGTAATTGATAAAGCGTAAAAATTTCCTCTGCGCTCTCTTAAGTTTTAACGAATGAACTCCGTAAAATGGGCTCCAGTGCAGCGATTATGAACGCTAACTTCATCTGTACATATCGAGACGGTATACTTAACTTCTGTACTATCTCTATCTACCTCGGTATGTTCTACCGATTTGTCATCTCGACGTCATATATGATCGAATCCAACCAATGAATGACCCCGAAAATTAAGTCTGCGTTCCTTAATTCATTATAATTTAAATGAGTTCTTATTTATATTTTAAATAGGCGTCTGTGATAAAAAGTGCCGATTTATAAACTCCAATAAATCCCGATTCAACCAAAAAATGCTTGCTTGAACATGAATTTTAAATGACTTTTGACAATTATGAAGACGGTATGCTTAACGATCGTCTGTATTACTATTGAGCGATTACAAAGCCGGCTTCTTTAACGTCTCAATACGTACGCTCAGAAAATACACTTAATAAAACAGATTAAAAAAAAACTAAATTGATTTTTTTAGTAGCAACATGTTTATGCCTAGATGCTCTTATATGTTAATAGGGCAGAATCTAGCCACGCATCTAGGCGTTCGTTTTCAAAACTGATAGTTATGTCAGAATTTAATTCGAATTCAAAATTCACTTATCTCTCTCTTATATTTTTAATAGGCCTTTGAGAATAATTGTGCCAACCTCAAAACGTATACAAATTTAAATAAATCGTAATGAAAGGGAAAAATGCTCGGTGAGACCAATTTTTCACGTTTAATGCGTAGATATGCGAATCGAGGGGTACTAGACCGTCAGTATAAACAGATCACAAAAACTTGAAAGTGGGGGGTCGGTAGTGTAATCTTCGTAATCGCTTGGGAGAATTTACCTTCAACTATGACGTCATAATGAAGCTATGTCACTTTAGCGCGTAGATATGTGTACCGTGACGTACGCTTCTTATAACACATTGATTTACCTACCCAAAACTTAAAGGTGGGGGGTCGGTAGTGTATCTTCGTAATCGCTCGTGAGAATTTAGCTTCAACTATACCGTCGTGGTAAAGGTATGACGTCCTTAGCTTCATATCATAATCACGGCTCAGATACTTACATTGTATTCAAGTATGCTCCTGACAAGTAGTGATACATACTAAGTCTTGAAAGATAATACTGATTAAAAATCTTGGACCGTTCTTAAAATATATCCAAACGATTTTATTGCTCTATTTATTATATCTTTCATATGAGATATAAATGACAATGTTTTATCAAATACAATACCTAGATTCTTCATTTTAGATACTCTTTGTAAAAACGTGGTCATTTATACCATACTATAATAAAAAAAGGATGTTTTTTTCTTGCAAAAACTTATGAATTAACATTAGCTAATATTTAGGTCCAATTAGTTGTTTCAACAAACACCATTTGAATAATTTATTTATAGTCCTTAAAATATAGCTTGATTAGAATGACAGCTGTCAAACTAATTTCATTAGTGATGGGAAATTACTGATCACTGATCAAATCGATTTTATCAGTTATTTCATGCAATCGTGAAACTCTGTTTCCGAAAATCGATATAAAAAACGAATAAACAAGCCTTTTATAGTGTGTTTAACATAATTGTTCACTAAAAATGAGACATTTATACTTTTTTCATGAACAACATCAAACGAATAATATTTTTATTCGATCAATTTACGTTGATCAATTTGTCCCATCTCTAACGTTTTTGCAAAATGATGTAACCTTGTAAGAACGTCGTTAATTATTAGGTTTGTTTAAGTTTTTTTTTTTTTTTTAAAGCTGATTTTATATAGTAATGTTGATTTATGTTTCAAGCATTGTAATAAAAAAATAAATTAACACGCCAGATACAAATGATTTTTCGTGTGTCAATATAAATAACTCCTTTGACGTTACTACAAAGTTATGTCGTCACTTTTTCTGACAACTGTCATTCTAATCATGTTACATTTTAAGGACTATAGGTTTGCTTAAAGAACATAACAATCATCAATAGTTTAAATGGTTTTGCATATCTCGATGTCATCAGCAAACGTGAGAAATTAAATATTGCGAAGTATGCTTGTTATATCATTAAAAAATAAGGAAAATAAAATTGGTAATAGTGAGTTATTTACAACACGTTGAAAATGGCCCCAAACTTGAAATATCTGGGTAAATCACAAGTACGCAGATATATCTTTTGTTACAAAAAATAAACAGATATATACGTTTATTATTACGCACACATAAAGGATATGGTATTAAAGATTTGAATGGGCTATATTTGAGGTTACCTCCAATTCCTCTTCTGAGCTGTGCTGGTCATACTGAAGGTCCGTGACGGGCGCCAGGAAGCAGGGGCTGCTGCGGGGGACGGGGGGCGGAGGGGACGCGGCGGGGGGCACCGCTCGGGCCAGGGGGGTGAGCGGGAGAGACTCCATGGAACACTCTCTCATAGCTGTAAAGAAGAGAAAAATACATAAGAAATGCATGAATGTCCTTCATAAAAATCAACAGATGGTAAAACAGAATAAATATGGATAATCAAACACAGGCAGAATTGTGAATGTCAAACAGCGCAATCACTTAAACCAGCCAACGACATGTCATGCAACCCGTAAATGCGTAGACTTTCAAATTCCCTTCTTAAGGAAGTTCTCTTTTTTCTAATGCAAAAATATTCGATCATAAAAAACCGCCAGAAACCTTTCAGATTATATTATGGTATTGCGGATAGGAAATACAAATATATATAACATTTTATATAATTATTTTTGTGTTTTTTAATGCGTCGAATTAATCGTTTTTATATACATGTACCGACTTAAATATTATAAAAACTAATCTCATAACAAAATACATATTTTATTAATACTATTATGGATAACTTATATACCGCCCTTCTCGTAAAATAATCCTGATTTAAATTTGTATTATGGATAACTTTTATAGCGCATCCGAAATCCTTATTAACCAAGGCCCGATCAACTGAGGTTCGTAGGGCAGATTAGACGAGGCCCAATTGGCCAAATTTACTAGCATTTTACAGTCGCCAAGACCTGACTGTTATTATTTTTAATTACAGATTATTCACTATACAATTTTAATCGATTAATAACTGAACATTTCGCAATGATATCGAATACTTTTTTTAGTTTATTCAGAAAAAAAGTATCTAATATTACAAAGAAATACATTTTTTAATGTAAATTTAATACATTCATACATTTATTTATTTCGTGTGATTTTGGTAGCATTACTTTGAGTGACATTTTCTTCTTTATAACATTTTAATTTATCCGAAAAACAAAAAATAAATTGTGAGGCCCGAAGGGGCGATATTTCTATAGACTAAAAACAGGTTAATATAAAAATAATAAATTTCAAGAGCATGTAAGTATTCAACCATTTATAAAATTATTACAAAACAAAAGTAGAGATTTATAAAACTATTTAATGATCATTATAACTTACTTTGTCAGATTATAAAATTATTAAAGCTTTTTCAATAAAAAGGAAAGCTGTTCGTATGTGAAGGTTCCGATTGTTAATTTTGTGCTATTTTATCTATTATTTGTACAAAACATTATATAATTTGATTTGAGGTATAATTTTACTAGAGCAAACCGTTTTAAGGAAGACATTGCAGTTTTATTTTCGATGTTCACAAACAAGAAATCTATATTTTTATTATTTGTCAATATGCTTTGGCCAAATATTGATCCATGGGGTCATAAATATAATTAATTTGGTAAAGCTATGTTTATTTGCATTTAATTTACTAAATATGAATGTTCATGATGTTGTGACAGAAAGTATCAATAAAACTCCTCGGTTTTGTTTTATTTGACCAACAAGCGCTTTCACCGATGTAGGCATCTTCAGGACTGATAAATCATTTACAATAATTTTAACTTATATACCATTTGTCGGGAAAAGAGTACTTATAAAAATATTTTTAAAAGTACGTAAGTTGAATATGTAACCGATTTACCAGTCCTGGAATCGCTCATTGTCAAATAATGCAAAAAAAAAGTTAACCAAATTTTACCAACGTTTTTATCAAAATCATTAATTATCAAGTAATTTGTCAAAAAAGAAAACATCAGTCAGTTTTCTGGATTAACACACGCATTACTATTCAAAATACATTAAACGCGTGTTAAATGAGACTTAGAACTGGATTTGCTGCGTTGAATGTGATATTTGATTTTATCAAGCTACAAAAATAAACACAAATTGATAAGTTTACCAAGAAAACAAGTGATAAAAATAAATTAGTGGTTTTACCCCGTTCACGTAATACCAAGATGTTTGCAGTCACTGTTGTGAATTTATGGAACAAAAGTGTGATGTTTTGCATGCATAATTTAACATTGATTAAAAGTAATAATATATGTGCCTATAAGTTATATG
Source organism: Micrasema longulum (assembly GCF_059751315.1). NCBI lineage: Eukaryota > Metazoa > Arthropoda > Insecta > Trichoptera > Brachycentridae > Micrasema > Micrasema longulum. The sequence goes on along the minus strand of NW_028279442.1, from coordinate 103,025 downwards.
GAAGCTAAAGGCAAACCTCTTTCTTAAACTGCATACTTTTTTGGAGCTTAAACAACTTTTTTACTGCATAATGAATAATTTAAAACAATGTATATTTAGAATATGTTTGTTCAAGAAACATCTCTTAATAAAAAACAATATGTTGTAGGTATGTATTGATATCTTACTAAACTGGATTTTTATAATTGAATTTATGTGAAAAACTTAATAGGCTTTATTTTATGTTTTTCTTAAAATGCACATATTTTTTTCTGTATTGTTGTTGTTTTTCTTAATAATAAAAAAAAATAAACTTACACAAAAAACCCTCATACATACATAATACCTATGGGCGGGGGAACAATAACATAAGTCAACTTTTCACATGTTTTTTTTATTGGCTCATCTCGTGGTATGCAACAATGTTACACGCGTATTCCAAAACACATAAGTCCAAAAAAATTATTAAGGAAAACATGATCAATGTACTTTATTATACAAAATATTTTTTTTTGTTTAAAAAAAAGTTTTCTCAAGAAGAACCTTTTCTACCTTTACTCCTTGAAACGTAACATTGAAGAGTTATCACCTAGCTATGTGTTCTTGATTATTGGCAATAATCGAGTTCCTATAAGTATGGAGAAAAAAATGATATTTTTTCAATGGTAGATTTGATTCCCGCAATGTTTGAGACACAGAAAACTTGTCTCCTGAAAAGGTCATTTTGACTTATGTGATTGTTCCCTTCACCTATAGATATATAAACTGCAATAAAAGGTAAGACGCATAAAATATCACAAGAATAAATATTAAATTAAGAAAACATTTTAAGGCTAAAACTACTTAAAAATGCAAAATTACTTTAAAATATTATTTGAATTCAAATGATTGATACTTATCATAGATTGGATTTTTAGCATCGAGAGGTAAAGGGTTGAAAAATCGTCTCGTTGGGGAAACAAGGTTCTATCTAAGATTTTTTTATCACAGAACTTTTATTATATTTAAATATCGGTTCTATTTGCTTCAAAATTTTAAAGAAAAACGAAGTCAATCCTTAAATATCATGAGGTTTATTAAGACAATATTAATCATAGAATATTAGATGAAAAAATGTCTTCATTTAAAATTTTCATGTTGAAAAAAAAACCGCCTACAAATGTTCTGTAATCTAAGAAATCTATTTAAATCTACATAGAAATTCCTAGACTTCCATATTTCATTCTCTTCTCAAAAAGCTATCCTTCTGTTGCAACAAATTTAGATCTACATAGAACCTTGTTTATTCAACGCGACGAAATGTGTGTGAAAGCAATGTACTGAAGATAATTAATTCCAAATTTGGTTGAATTTGCTGTCTTTATTTGTTAAATTATTAAACATGAAAAAAATACATATAACACCATTTATCATTATTTCCACGTCCCGACTTGCTTAACAAATCCGTGTTTTGCGAGATAATTTATTTAATATTATTCTGACAAATACCCATCAAATGACATAATCAATACTATTTTAAATATCATAAACTTTTCTGCTCACACAAATTTAAAATACACATTTGGTAATGATATTCACAATTACAATACGCGTTATTCAGGAAATCTTCGTGTGTCTAAGTTTCGCTCAACGAAGTAAAAGCACGAAAAGTGGAATAAAAAATCCAAAATTTCGCAATTAAAAAATACTACTTAAATCTTTTTGATAGTGATAGTTATTAATGTAATTAATATAGATGGTGTAAAGTACCGTGTTTTATGTTTCTTTTATAATGTTTTCTTACTATTTAGAATGTATTAACTATGTATGATATGTCACAAAAATGTTTTCTTTTTATGCACGGTCCCAAATGAGTTTTTTTTATTACTCCTGGGAGTATAATATGTACTATATGTATTGTATGTTTCATTAATAATAAAAAAAATATAAAAAATATTTTTTTTTAAATACAACACATTGAAAAATAAAAATAAAAATACTATTAATATTAGAAAGCACATATTTTTTAAACCACTCTACGCGGGCGTATAAATCGCTGCGCAAAAATAAAACGTGTGTAAAAAAAGATTATTTAATCGCGTGGAATACATACATACCTCAATATTGAATACTCTGTGCCAGATTTAATAACGTGTCATTTATCATTCCCCACATGTTAAGTTCAAAAGACGAGAAAACTGTTCCCAAAATACATATTTCTGGTTATTCAGAGTACGGAGAGATGTGCCAGGAAAACCACGTGTGTGTAGCATGCTCATTTCCTATATTCACGTCCCTTTCCCGCTTGCGTAACCGAATAGGGTTGTCCTTTTCGCACGCGATGGTTTCAGACTTTCAGACAATAAGGAACCGCGAACGGGTCCTCGATCACAATGAGACGGCAAAAGAAACACCGAGTTTTTAATACTAATTTATTTTATCGAAAACAAAAAATTTTAATAAAATTTTCCTATTGCCTTCGAAGAAAAATTCGATATCCAATGAGCAAATAAGTGCGAAAAATCGTAACGTAGAGTTTGCCGCTGGTACGGTTGTATAAGTGTCAGATTTGTATACAGATACAGACACGTTCAGAAGCTCATGAATTTAGAATATTTTCTTTGGTTTTTAAAGAAAACTTTTTAAGTAATACTAAAATAGTCAACAATGTTTTAAAATTTGGGCTAAAAATTTAAAAATAGTTTTCAAGCGTTGCCTAGTAGGTGAATTAGTTCAGTCGGATGAATCTCACCCACACTATGAAGGTTTCAGCTCTTTTACTTCACAAAAGTCAACAGATGGAAGCGTTGATGAAATGTGGATGTTAAAACATGGGCAGAATGGTAAATGTTACAGTGTGTTAAATGGCCACTTACACCAGCCAAAGACAGGTCATAAGCCGTGTAAATGCCTAGACTTCCATATCCCTTCTCAAAAATATTTTCCCGCTCTGTTGCAAAAAAATTTAACACTAATAGTGTTTTGTGGCGTACTGTACTACGAATGTGTTGATCCGTTTGATTTCGCACCCCGTGACGCTTAGGGCACTGCACGGGCACTTTAATTGTAGCGCATATTGATCGCTTTCGTAACATGGAAGGTAATGTATGTTGTTAGTCTTATGCTTCAGGCGCGAGTCCGTGAATAATGGAATATTGAAGTCTAGAACCATATTCAAAGCCAATATTTCACATCCAGGAATCGAAGTTGGGACCTCAAGCATGGTAAGCGTACGCGCTAACCACTCAACTACGATGCAAACTTATCTCCCCTCGATTGATTATTTTAGGATTTTTATCTGAGGTACCTAGCTGTCGAGTCGAAAACACTCGTCGAGGGTAATAGTTTTATTTCACACTCAGAACTGGATTCATCGTCCACCCGGACACATAAACAATAACGAATATGTTACGTCACCCTTTATTCTGACCAATATTCTCTCGCTGTGCGTACTCTACATGGAGTACCAATCATTTAACATCTATAATTTCAAACAATCATTTAAGTTTTCGTGTGAGAAAATAGTTTTTTTTTATATCGACAAACATCGGTAAATTTTTTACGGTCTCTTTCTAATACGCGTCGAGGACCAATTTAAAATAAGCGCTGTCAAAGTTTACTATGGTTTCTAATTTTCGTAAAAGGTTACTGAGACTGTACTTCCAAAATGAAAACAGGATTATTTGGGATTTAAAAAATCTAATTTGAAAGTTAAGTTTTTATTGCTAAGCTGGTAGCAGTAGTTTGTTCCAGTTACTTTTAATTTTCCAAAATATTTATAAAATAAAATCATACTTCTAAAAATCGACGAGTAATTTCATTATAATTTAATAAAATCATAATCTACTTTAGTTTTCTGATACGATTTGAAACATAATAATATTTAATATTGTTTTTTCGCATTTAAGAACTAATGCATACTACATATAATTATGTTGATTTAATATTTCATGTTTGCAATAATTTTCTCTATGTTTTTCTTTCATTTAATAAAATTTATTGCTGAACGGTTTCGAAACTATTTTAAAGTTGTCATGGTAAAAAAAATGGTGAAAATAATACAAAATGCTATGAATCTTGTAGCATTATTTTTAAGAGGATAGGTATGCTCCGAAAGAGCGGTTTGACGATTGCACGTCGTATTGATTATGCCCAACTAAAATAACTCCGGAAGAAAATATGGGAATACGTTTTTATGAAGAAAATTCATCGCGCATCCTCTTAAAAGTTTTATTTATGGTTTATTAAAATTTCCTTTCAAAATAACATTTTTTCGATAGTAGATTTCTTTTTCATAGCGAATTTGCTAAACGTATATATGTATCTTCAGAGTAATAATGCGCAGGCTATAGAGGAGCCCAAACGTAGAAAATCCATTCTATGACTTTTAAGTATAAAGTTAGCTGTTCGCAGCACAACAATAGGCCGTACTCAGGTCGAGAATTGCCAAATTCATATTAATTTGCATTGTAATTACTTATTGTAATTATATGTACCTGTGTATTTATTATTGCAGGGTTATTTCAATGAATTTTTCTGGAATTCTAAAATTTTTTATACTGAAAATGCACGTGTGTTTGTTTGTTTGTCTGTCAAAACTCCGAAACGGCGAGTCGTAGCGGCCTGAAATTTGGACACGTTATTCTAGATGCGATGTCTAGGTGAACGGTGCTATTTTTGAGTCAAATTTGAATCGACCTCTATTCGATGCAGACTCAAACTTTTTAATAGTAAATCGTAGAATAAACATGTCAAGACAATAAATGCCAAAAATCAATTTAAATCAAATGAAAATATCTATCGAAATCAATTGCTCATGAGAATTGACTCCTTTTACACTTTTGACGCTCCTACTGCTGCAACCAAACATACTGCAATTCACCATTGTCGATTTTTATTTATTGTAACGAGTAAATATCGAAGTTATTTACAAACAAAGCCAAGCACATCGACGAAAGTGAGTGCCAGCAGAGTGAAGTTGTCGCTAACCAAAAATATGTAATGGTGTCCTTCTGTGCAAAATAACGATAGGACCCCTCTATAGCTAGCGCATATATCTATGATGTATATTTGTGCATCACATAATATGTACGAATACATACCAATGCCAATGGTCCTTCATATAAAGAGCTAGACTTAAAAGTGGTTTTGCTATAAAGACATACAATTTTATACATTGCAACTAACACCTTTAGCATTTCGTTGAATTTTGACGAAAAGCCATAAAGGCATGTCGTTCTAACGCTAACGCCTGAAAACAAAAATATAGATTTCTATATATACGTCGGCAAAACATATTGTGTGAAGAATATAAGGAAAAACACCTTAATACGATGACACGTCCGTCGGGAATCATAAAAACTGTTGACATTAGACTTGGAACCGGCGAACACAATGTCCGGTTGCAAACACGATGACACTAACTTGACGATCTCGCCAATCAAAATGTATTTTATCGTTCCGACAGTTCTCAATACGTGGGCGATGAAACTACGGACCCGACTACGCGGCCCAAGGTACATTGAACTTACTTGATTATGTATTATTTGGATTATGAAACATAGAGCTTATCATTATTCCCTCGTCCACATCTAATGGTGCATACACCACTGTATTGGTACTCTAATCGCAGCGAATCATTGCTCGAAAATTTGTAATATCGCACCTCCAGAAGTACACTGTTGTAAGTCTAAATTTGGTTGTTTTGAGTTATGTCTGCAGTTTAACTGAATTGTTTTTCTCTTTCTTAAAAGAACACTCATGTGTCTTCGATTTTTTGAGCAATATATTGATTACAAACTTCAGTATTCTTTTAAATTAATTAAAAATAATACTTTTAAAACATCGAGAAGAACATTCGTTTGTAATTATGATCCTGCGGTGTTATTCTCATATTATAAGAGTCAAATGAGCAAATATATATTTTTTAATACTGGGAATTATAATGTCAATATAAATTAAATGACGAGCTTTAATACATGTTAAAAAGTTTGTTTTGCAACATTCTCCTGCAAAATGGCCCATTTAGACATACGCCAGTGTACCTATATCTGGTGGTGCGATATACATGAAGTTAAAATGATTATTCTAGTTCAACTCTTCAGGTATTCTTCTAGGAACCATTAAATTTCCCAAATAGCCAAACGCCCTTAAACAGTAGACCGGGAGGCGGATTAATCCCCATTTGATTTTTATTTTCAGGATTTTTCCTAGAAAGTAGCCATCGAGTCAAAAGCGCTCGTCCAGGGTTATATTTCTCATTCACCAACAAATTCTCATTCTTATTTTAGCTTAGTAAAAGAAAAAAACTTAAAACCATTTCAAAAGCAAAGTAAACAAGGTGAAATGTAATATTTTAAACAGATGCGTAGAAAATTGTTATATTATAAGGCAACGAATGAAGAAATTCAAAGAAAATGCTAATTTGGGAAATGCAAAAGAATGAAAGGGTTACAAGATGGTTCGGTCATGTCAAACCAATTGATGTGACTAATTGTGTCGGAAGAAGCAAGTACGTACAAATATGGCAAGTGTGAATGGAAAAGTAAACCAAGAAGGACTGCAAGATTAAAACCTTAAATTTAGTCACGTTAAAGTTTACATAATCTAAGGGCATGCGTGACAAGAAGTATAGAAAAGGAAGAAGTCAAAATTTTATGTCAAAATATACGCGTCACGTCTTCTTTGCCCGCCCCGTGTCATAAATACGATAAATAAGTTCGTTTTATACATTTTCGTGTCCCACATAGACCAACAAGACTAAAATTTTACGGTCATCATCTATATTATAATAATCGTAATACAACGCGGGCCTATTCTACATAATAAATGGTGACACGTATTCAAAAGGTCCATTTTGTGTATGAGTATGATTTCTTTTAATGTTCGCTTTCATTTGTTTATTTTATACTTTATACCGCAGTTGTACTGCTTCGGGATTTGACTCCAAAAAGACAGACGATAGTTGTATAAAACTACGAAGTTTTGAGGTTTAAAAGTTGTTGGATTAGTTGGTCTTGGATTGGGATGTATTGACCGTTTTACTAATTAGTCATTTTATTTTTTTATGTAATTAATTACGAAGCGCGTGCGGTGTTTATAATTAAACGAATCATATGTGGTGATGCTCACAAAAAATAATTATGTTTTTTTTACTTTAAGTTGGTTTTAGGTAGGTACTATTATGTTTAGTATATGTAAATATAATTCAATAATAAAAGTACATTTTGATTGGCACATTTTTCACAACTAAGTTTCGATCGCTCACTTTCCTAATTAGTAGCGTGGAGATTTAAAACATCTAAATATTAGTTATGTAGCATTATATTAAATAACATTCTATCGTTGCGAACAAAAAAATACATTAATTGTGAGGCCCAAAGGGACGATACTTCTAGGTGTCCGAGATCCAAACTAACCGAGGCCCGAAGGTCCGAATTTTTTTAGGGCGTAGCAGTCGGCAACATTCATAATATTAATTATTTATAAAATTCGACAGCTACGCAAGCAGCGGCATGCAAATAAATAGTGATTATTTAGATATGTTTCATACGGCCTCATAGATAATGAAGTCCTGTATTCTAAAAAGGAATCAGCCAGGGACTTGATAAATGATTTGATACTTATGTTTGTGTATTATTTATTATGTTATTTGTGTATGCGATGATAAATCCACTGAAAACCGTTTTAATGGCAAGTGGAATTTAAATTTATTAAAAATTATTGCCAAATTGTATTACAAACTAGCGGAAACGACAGACGTTGTCCTGCCTTAACGTTCACAATTTTTTTTATTGATAAGTAGGTACCTAGAAACTTGTTTGTGATTAAATTCCAAAACTAAATTTTTTTCGTATTCAAATAATGAATTCAAGTAGGTACCTTGGTACTTGTTTATGGTTGAATTCCAAAACATAAAATAAATATTTTTTCAAATATGGCATTATTTTTGCAAACGTCAAACTCCGGTTTTCTCACCAACAGGAGGGTGTTCTTATGTAGGGATACGATTTTTTTAAATATATTTAATTTAATATTATTTTAGTATTACCAAAAATCCAGTATAAAGAAAAAAAATTATAAGGAATTTAAGGAAAGAATCTGATCGATATCTACAAAAAACAAATGCTGTTTGTAAACATTCAAAAACAAACTTTTTTATACACAAAAAAACAACATCTTTTTTTTTGTTGTAAATGCATTCTCCTCGAATGCAACCCTGGTAGATCGATGAATAATACATTTATGCTCCTTACATCTATTTTACATATAAGATTGAAGATTTTAATATCTACGAACACGCACAGCGCAAAGATCTATGTTTCTCTGAAAACCGCACGCAAATCGGTTATCACATCACACGTCCAGAGGAATTATATATATATATATATATAAAGATAAACGCTAATATAATATGTGGCGCTAAACTGAACGGAAAAAATGCCTTATGGGAGTTTACAAATAAATAAATAGTACAATGTACATGCAAAAATTGCTCAAAATATGTATCGTTGAAGCGAAAGAGAAAATTATGTTCTTCTAAAAAGTTCTATGTTTGTAAATAAATGTTTAACACTAAGCCTACGATGTAGCGCAACATAGATATAATTTCAAATGGATGTTTCGAGGCAACGAATTTGTCCCGTTTTCAGGGCTACATTTTGCCGTCTTCAAGAATAATGCATGTCTCTAATTTGTGAGTAAAAGCTGATCTCGGAGTCCCCATTGTGTGGTGGATTACCGACGCAAGTGTGTGAGCCTAACTCGACACAAAGCAACATGAAATAACACAACTGTTTGGGGGCTTCGGAATCTTATCCACATTAATATGTTCAGGCATGCGTGAAGCGGAGTGAAATAACTTTATACAATATTATGTATGTATTACGTATACTTTCGCAGAAATTAATTAAAAACGTATTCCTCTACTCGACTTAAGATATTGTATTCAAATTCTATAACCATAAAAGAAAAACATAAACGAATGAGAAACGTGTACACGCCCTGCAAAAATAATGAATATTGCTAATTACTGTTTTTGTAATAATTTAGATATTTTGTGTTGAAATTTAAATTATTTAAAATATTTAGGATTAATTTGGTTTTTGGATTATTAAACTAAAATTTTCCTAAATCATATATTGATTTATTTATTTATACATACGCCCAATGGGCATTTTTATGGACACATTTATACAGAAAATTATTATAAAAAAATAGAAAGACTCAATTGTTTATAGTAGACTTTGTGGGGGTGGAAGCGGGAGAGATGTGTTTATAATTGAATTTGATTCAGTGATTGTTTGAAAGAAGACAACTTGTTATCAAAGAAATCAAGACTGGTATGTTTGTTGGCAGACCTAAGAATTCTGGGCATAGGGGAATGAAACCCATAGTTAGTTCTATGGTTATCGGTATGAAAGAGTAAGTTATGTCTGAGGTTTCTAGTTGGGATATTTAATTTATTGAGAATTTTATGTACTGGAAAAGTGATTTTAACAAGTAAAATTACTGTCAAACTAAATAATTGTCGTGTAGGTTTAAGTCTTAGTAATAACATAATAGAGCCGCCCATACGGAGAAAAAAACATTATATCATTATTGACCACCAATTGATTACAAAAAACATCAATAGAACAGGCCGTAGGTACTTGGGTTGAAAATTGCAAGCGCTAACCGAAACCGTCCATTACACGTTTGTTGTTTAATTAAAAACCAAACTTTTTTTTTTTTTTTAATTTAATTTGGAACGCTTTTGTTCTATACAATAGAGCTTAAGGGCTCTTCTAGATAATTATTACTCCGAGGTTTAAGTTTTTTTTTAAACATATAATAGGATAAAATACTTGAGGCTTAAATAATCAAGAAACAGGAAAGGGATAAAAAAGAAATTTCTTCATTTCGTATTTCTACTTTATTTTTTAATGATTCAATAAAAAAAATAAAAAAATTGCAACCATATCTTTCTTCCTATAATCTATAAACTAAAATCTTATGACGTATTTTATCAATAAAAAAATATGTCAGTATTTTAAAACAAAAATACGTAGGTAAAGTCTAGATGTGCGTATTTTATTATTATTATAAATTGTTTCTACCTATGCCATTATTATACATCGGAATTGTAAGTCTGACAATATTAATAGTTTTTTTAATTTAATACTGTAAAAACATCATTAAAATAGCGTGGATGAGACGAGGACACAAATAGATGTATAGACGATCTCGTACATTCAAGTTATCGATATAGGTACTTAAATTAGTATCGTTAGCAGCAGAATAAACGCCCCCTTTATTGTCCCGTTTAATTGTCACAGTAAATTTATCTAGTCTCAATCGACGCAGGATGCAGGATAGACTCAATCTAGAATCGATAAATCACGCAATATAAGAAAGATACTTTGACACTAATTATTATAGTGGCCCGAGTGGTCCAATGGCCATGACTTTAAATTCTGAATTCTGATATGTTGATTCGGGATTAATTCCCGATGAAATAAGAATTTTACATCAAGTAGCTCAGTTTTAAGATAATGTACGAGTACACCAATGTTGTAGATATAATTTTGTCAAGATATGATTCGGTGTTTAATTACACCGATTTAATATGAATAAACAACAGATCATGTATGTTATGATTAAATATATTTTATTTATTTATTCATTTTTTCCACATAGTAAACAATGATTAATAATAAAAATAATGTGACCTCAATGAGGTTACCCGTGCCGAGGACACTTAACAACATACTTAAAAAAAAATAATTACATGTTAGAATATACAAAGAAGACTTAATATACAGAGATAATTGACAAAATGTTCACACAGTTTTGAACACTGCGTATTTATGTTTGTATTTCATTTATGTATACCTATATTATTTATATTATAAAACGCACAAAAACATAACATAAAGTGTACATTTGTGGAGCAGTTGGTTCAATATTGGTTTGGGCGAATGAGGCAATACATGTGTACATGTAATACATTATATATATATATATATTTTATGTTTTTTACCAGAAAATATCTTATGTCACTTATGTACGGGTTTAAGCAGACAATATGTTTTATTTAAAAAAAATAAAACATTATGTCCTTATGCATAAATAGAGAAAAGAAATCATTAAATTAATCAAATAAAATTAAAATATTACTGCCTTGGAAAATAATACATTTAACTTAAAGTAACGTTAACTAATTCCGACAAATTTTTCAAATAAATAAGCAGTTTTTCAAAAATTCTATATTTGAAGCACTAACCTTGTGGTTTTTTTTTTTTATAAAATAAATAAAATAACTTTTTTAAACCACTCATTTAGTGATTGAAAACAAATTAGTAGTTAAAAATTGATTTTATCAGCAGTTTTTCTATTACATCTTGTTGTTCTTGTTGAATATTTGTATTGTGTTGTAAACGTAATTAGTGCCGTGGTAGGTTTACGTTTTTTATACCAAAATAGCAAGCACTGTGTGTACAACATTAACCTATAAATAAAAAAAGCTTATAACACCTTTACTATGGATTTTTCTCTAAACAGGAATATATTTTGTCATCTTAATTGAGTAATTGATATTTATGACAAAAATAACTTTAAAAATACATTATTTACTGCCTTAGAGCGGGGAAGCTATTCCTAGTTGGGCAGTTTAGATGACTCACCAGCAAAAAGAAAACTCATTCTTGCTGGCTGCGATACGCTCCCACTAGCTATTTAATGATGCTCACGCTTACACACACCTTAACACTTACTCCCACACAAATACATACCTCTAAACTTACTCTCATACAAATACCCCCTTTTGTTGTACCACAATTTAAAATGTATGATTTGTCTTTAGAAACATCGTCTGTCTTTAAACCGTATCTTTTTTATGTTATTATATCATTGTTGACTGTTTGTTTCAGTAAAATAAATAAATAATAAATAAAACAAAAAATATGCATGTATACTTTAACTACTCAATTAACCTCTTGTATAAATAATTGAATGTAAATGTCTGTAATTAATCTGTAAATATGTAACAATCAAATAAATGATAGATCGGGTTGTGGTCCCGTGGCTAGTGTTGCGGACTCACGGATCAGAGGTGCGAGGCTCGAACCCCACTCCCACCCCAAGTTGATTTCCATTTTCTAATAGTGTAATTTACAATTCGTTGAAAATGGTCACCAAAATTGAAAATATTTGGATAAATTATAAGAACGTTAATATTTCTTTTTATAAAAAAAAATAATAATTCAAATATATAAAAATCATCAAAAGACAATTTTCTTATAACAGACTTTTGAAATTTTAGTTGCATTGGTTATAATTTGTAATCAACAATGTATTTTCTCGATGAGAGGTTATAAAATAATTTACAACAAACACGATGCAATTTTTATCACTGTGAATAACATGATAAAGATAATAATAATATTAAAGTGGAATTACTGTCGCATGTGGCAATAATGTCATCAACCTACCTTGACTCGGATGTAATCGGCAATCTGAAGTGAGCCTGGATAGGTTAAGCACTTGGTATACATTATAATATTATGTATTATATGAATTTGCATACCAAAATATTGTTTTGAATAAATTCGTTCACAAAATATGATTCACGTGGAGCATTAACCTCCGCAAATTCACATTGATTCGCCGGAGAGATTTTTCATTACACATAATATTCATTATTGGCGAGCGAATTTACCGTCCTATTTCATACTCATACCCATAACTCAAAATACCATTTCATTTTCATGCTTAAACCATTTTAATTTAGCGATTTGAAGCATTTACATTTGTATTTAGATTAATGTAATTTTTAAGCATTCATTTAATATAATATAGGTATTGACTTTAGAACATCGTTTTCTTTTTTTAATAGCAGGATTAATTTGTACGTGTAATGTATGGGTGGGTCAGAATATTAATGGATCAAGTCCAAATTTTACTAAGTTGGAGTTTAATGTTTCTATGGGTAGATAAAACAGATTTCTATGTTGTGTGTTAGTAACAGAATAGTAGCTTTTCAATTTTCTCCATAGATGACAATACTACTATTGGTTAGAGATTAAAATTTGAAACCTTTTAGAATATTAGAGAATCATGTCAATTTTGACAGCTTATTCACCATCAGAGGTAATATTATTTTGACTGTTGATTGCTAAAAATGAGTTCAGATAAAGACTTTAGTTTGTCCAGTGATTCAGAATACTTACCAGATAAAGAAGATATTATTGATGGTTGGATCATTTGCAATACTTTATAGCTGAAGGTTTAAAAAAAAAATCATAATCATATTTGGACACATTCAAGGATATGGTGGTTCTGAATAATCAAGAAAGCACTCTTACTGAATAACACTGATATTCATTTTTAGATGATACAATCCATCATACTGTTAATATTTCTACATTGGTATCATAAATTCAAAAAATAAATAAATGATGATATGCTATTTTATGAAGTTGACCTACTCAAAAAGGTCGAGCAAGACCTGTCCAGGATCCTTTGTACATCTGCCGTCGAGTGGATACTGATATTTAAAAAAATATATGCTAGATTTGCTTCCTTATATTCCACCAATTTACCACTGTTTTTATAAACATGTCCCCACACAAAGCCACACTGGACAATCAGAACAAAGTGACCATGACTATAAAGAGGAAGGTTTTGAAAACGATGAAGTTATTTACGATTAATGTTGCATTTTAAAGTTGCTCTATGTTTTTTTTTTATGTGCTTCATTTTCGTTGGGAAAATTTATATAATAATAGTGAATCGTGTCCATTTTATTTTATTTCATTTGTTCTTTTGATATTAATAAAGCCTTTGTGTAAGTTATTTTTGTCAATTTATTTAAATTGATTCATGAACTATCAAAATAAATTAAGTGTTTGCAGCGAAAACATTCCTGGATTTTACAAAAGTCTTTCAACTTTAGGTCTAATTATCTCAGAATCAGGATCGATGGACTTAATCCATTAATATTCTGACCCACCCATATAATAATCAAAAATATATTACCGATTCAATTAATTTAATTTTCATTTCAGGAGGCAAAATTAGCAGTTTAAAATGAAGTTCTTGCGCTGATCCTTATGTATGGGAGTGAAGAATGGAAAAATAGTTATGAAAATAGGCGTATAATAATAGGCGTAATATAAGTGCTGTCAAAATGCGATCTCTTAAGCGAATGCCTGGTAAAACTATGCATGATGGGTGCACACATTTTGAGATCCGTGTATTATGAAGGTCTAAGACTAGCACTATCGACAAAATCATGGAAGTAGTGCTGCGTTGGATTGGACCAGCAGATCAAATGGGCAGCGAAAGAACGGCTGAAATGATAAGGGAAAATGGCGTGATGGTTTGTTTGTTCGTTTTTGATTGATTTTATTTTTTCTGTCTCCATGCTTACTGGTGTTTACGGCACCGTTTTGAAAACACCAGTTACAGCGTTACACAGTTAAACGAATATCCATAGAAGGGTAAAATATTTTAGCGAAAATTACAAAAAGCCTATCTAACCACTATGCTTTAAAAACGACAAGAAAAAAGGAAAAGAAAATTATTTCTATTTTCTTCTCCGTTGCGGAGAAAAGACATAAATAACTCTTTTTCATTTTGATTCCCTGACAACACGCCGCGCCGCGTTGTTTTCGGTATAAAATGTCTCTATAGAGTAGATACTAACCTCCTCAATAAAATACAAATAAATGCGAGATTGAGACATCTGGACATATTTAAACTGCCTTTGTTTTCAAGTAATTCTACATACCACACACCTATGGCCCGCATGTTTCGGGAATATAATATATATCGCCGAAATAACAAAATTGACATTTTTTATGATACTGTCCCAACTTCTGCGAATAATCTCTTAACTTATTTTTCATTGTATTGTATACTGTATACGAATTTAAAAAAAAAATATTTAAAAAAATTAACAACAGATGTAATTCTATCTATTTGGTGTAATTTTATAATCGAAGATATATATGCATGTAAAATTGTATTGACGAATAACTTCAAATTGTATGTTTTCTAGTATGTAACTTTGTTGAATTAAATTACAAAATAAAATACATTTTAGAGAAAATTTGCAAAGTCTAGCGAATTATATCTAGAATAATTAATTAACAAATCCAATACATTTTTACGCCGATTTTTATTTGATAAAAGTTTTCAATTATTTTTGATTTACTTGTTACTTGTTAAAATCCTGAAAAAGGAAACCGAGTGGAGAAAAGTCTGTCTCGTAGTGTAGTGGTTGGCTTTCTTACTGCTATATTTTATTGTCCTTGGACTGGCATTTGAAGCGAGACTGATCACCTTATCTTCATGTAACAGATGATCGCGATACGCTGCATTTGATAAAAAAATGCAGGGCTCTATGCACCACCAGGTGCGGATGGGATTATTTTCTTTCAAATTTGTACAGCAAAAAGAACTAGATAACTTAATGTAATATGAAATGAATAACCCTACTATATTTACTGAAAATTAAATGATGATGTTTTAATGTATATTTACTGAAATAATACAAGGCGTACCTTAACCCAGTACTTCTCTATGTCCATCAATAATGAGTGAATACTATCCATTCGATATTTTTAAGTGGGTATTTAATATAACGCCATCGAAATGAAAGTAATAGTTATTCTGACAGAATTAAATTACATAATTATAATCCTGTTGCCAAAAAAACATGGTCAAATTACTAGTAACAATACAGTATGCACAAAATAGCGTTTCGCAATAATGATTTCAGTGAGCACTCTAGTACTGTGGAACGTTCGGCGGGCGGATATGAATCCATTGTAGTATTGTCATCATTCGAAAAAAGCATACTACGTGCAGTGCAATGAACTCCAGAGATATCAATGTGAAGGCATGCACTTGGTCTATGGAAATGATATTCTATTCTACATATTTTCTAATCTATGGTAATCAATGATGCATTGTTTAACGTACGAGTATAGGCTGTATGGGGTGGACATGGATGCATTTGAAATTAATGCATTCATATTGATAGTACTCAACTGCTTATGCAATCCATTATTGAAAAAATACATGCCTGTGACTTTTGCATGTGCAAAATTATTGTCAAATGGTTCAATATTTTCATTAATAAAACCACACAAAAATAAATGCAGTCGTTAGTTTTGTACAAAATAGAAAATAAAATATATAGCAAGTTGCGCGATTTGACGATTCGAAGACATTTATTAGTTTTTAAAAGTTTTATACGAGAATAAGCTCTTAAAATAATATGCAAAAAAATCCCCCTGCAAACGGTGCTGTAACGTCCGTGTTTCATTATTGAAAAAAAAAAGGTATTTAAAAAAACATTTATTAATAATATACTGATTAAGAATCTATTTTCTATAATTTATAAAAATAATCTTACAACTTTTTATTTTTTTTACAAAAAATACGAATTCGTTTTTTTTTTATAAGAGAGTTTTGTATTCTATGTAGACTCATGTGACATCATAGCCACACACAAGGGTTAAATACTTTTTGATTTGTGGCGCAACGAACAACTAAAATTGCTTAAGTAATTTTGCATATCATTTATACGATTTGCTTTTATTACTGAAGTAACGACTGAAATTATACTAAAGCCCATTCACCGAAACTAGACTGTTATGAATTTAATAACCTATCCAACACGGGATAAGTATTTTCACAGATAACAACTATTGAGCCAACTGTTTTAGTCAGCCAACTAATGCATTGAACCTTACAAACGTAGTATTGTAACAGCACTACACAAACATATATTAAATATTCAAATTATGGCATCATGCAAAAATACTAATTATGAATTTTTAGGCCCCGGAGAGTTTTACTTTTCGATTTAAAATTTCAAAATTAGTATATTGCTTACATTGGTTTTTATACGTTCAGAGGATTATCGAAATAAAGAGTTATTTACAAAATAAATTTAAAAGTTCACAAACAAATATAAGTTCCAGTTATGCTTCTTACACAGTAAAGGGTATAAAGTTTACAAATGTAATCAATGAAAAATAGTAAAATATGTGTACGCGAAAACATGAATTAATTATTGCACGGTCATAAACACTTCCAACGTTTTATTCTCCTGATGCCATATACAAGTAGGCGCTGGGGTCGTTTGGTCCCCCGTTAGGATCATGTGTAATTTTTGGGTACTTACTGAGGGAAAGGTCAACAAATTACACAGTTGATTTTTAATTTAAACAAAACAGATTTTAAAATAATAATACAATATTATTCATTAACATTCCCCTTTCCGCACCCAGTGGGGCCATAAGGCCCTGCATTTTTAAATTAAATGTAGCGTATTCATTTGATTATTTGTTACATAAAGGTAAGATGATTAGTTCCACGCTTCAGTCAACAGTCTAGGAACAATGAAAAGTACGAACAAGCTTAAATATTACGGTATTCAAATATGATAACCATTTATTAAAACGCAAAAAACCTAATCGGTTCAGTTTTGGGGCGCGGAAAACGAGACAGCGAAACGTCGATTTTGGTTAGGCATAATCAGTCCAACGTGCAGTTGTCGTTTTCGCACAGTATCGAGGAGTCGTTTACGAGAAAGAGATAGACAAACAATGTTAAAATACCCATTAATCGAAATTCCCAGCCATCCCCTATTCTCTTAAGCTCCGAGATTTTATACGTTTGCGAATTTTCTTTAATATAAAAAAAAAGTATGGAAAGAAGATAATAATATGAAGAATATAAATAAGGATTCTGTATTTCATCCGAGTTTATGTAGCATCTAAGATTCAAGTGAACATCAAAGGCAGATTAAAAACAAGCGTGTGAAAATAACCTGTCGTTTCGTATTACGCTTCAACATAGCGGCACGGGGATAAACAGAAGGGGGTGGGGGGTGGAAACAGGAAGAATTAGGTATTCAATTATTACGGGGTGCCTACTGCCTACTCACCTACTCAGTCCTCGGCACAGGGGGATTCGGGAAAAGGCCGTCCCTCGCTATTCCCCCGAACCGTTAGTGATGTGCCTAATCATAATTACGTTAAGGCAGAATCCTCCGCGCGCCATGACAATGCCATTCAGCAGGAAATACTGACGCTAATGCCGTGAAGCGGGATTACGATAAAAGTATCTGGTAAAAAATGCAAAGGAGCGATTAGTGGGGACTGGGGACTGGGGACCTACCTATTACCTACCCAGATAGCCAGCAGCCAGCAGCCAGCAGCCAGCGGCCACCGCCCACCCGGCCATCTTCGCAAAATTAATTACCAACAAAAAAGAGCAATCGTTTTAATTCTCCATTTTGAGGGAGTGGGGCTTCGCTATATTTCATAACTAAATAATGTTATCCAGACATTTATATTTATCTTTAAATTAAAACCGCCCAAACAATAATCAGGTCTCGATTTAACCTTATTAAAAATATAGAAAGTCTATAAACGGTATCATAATTATACAAAACAAACCATCACGCCGTTTTTCCGTAAGGGTAGGCAGAGTGGATAGAACGCCACATCACTCTATCTTTGCATACATATCTCGCTTCCTCGAATTATTGTTATAAAAAAACGTAAAAAGTCCCAATTCCAAGTGGAAAGAATAAAACTCATCCATAAATAGACTCTTCATGTAGTTTTCTATTTTAAACACTCGTTTAGGCGTCGGAAATAAAAATGACAGATTTAGATTTGAAGAGTAAAATTACATTACAAAATTCAGTGTAAAACATTAATTAATATTTATTAAAAATTAATTAATTAATTTTTTTAGGGTTGTTAATCAAAAAGAATGTATTTTTTTTATCTTGCCGAGTTTGTTTCTAGTTTTTACTCATGTCACAAAAATACATAAAATTTTGAGAGATTGATTGATTTGTTTTTTATTTAAGAATATAACTTATTTCGTATACGTAGCTGCTACGATCCGATGAAAATCTCAAGTTTAGTAAAATGCGGCGTCGCCGCCGCGCACCGCGCCGGATAAGGCGGAAAGAAAGTAAAAGTGAAATATACTATACAAGATATAGTACACAGTGCATACGTACGCCAAAGTTCACAGCTAATACAATCTGCCAGTTTTTCTTGCTCCCATACTTGTACCTTCGGGCAGTCACAAGATCACTAGGCAGTGTAGGTAACCAGTTTTTAGATTAGAAAGTACTCGAACACCTCATCAAATGTACTGTTACCGACAAGCTATAATCATTATGATGCGAGCATTTGCGATACAGAGAAGGTATTATTCATATTAAAACATAACACATTCATCTGCTGAGATCACGAGTCTAAAAATATAAACAGCTCAAAAACACAAAATTTCGTACACAAACCGCAAACAAACACACGATACGATAGCGATGAATCGATAAATATTTGGGTCTTGTATTGTATGTATATGTATTTAAATAAAAAACTATGAAATAAAGTAATTCTTTGAAATGTTTGCAGATAAAATCCTATTTAAGACCTCGTCCCGTTTATAATGTGAAATTGAATCATTATGAATGGCATAAAATCAATTTAATATAATTATTATACGGCTATAAAAAGAGGATAAAAATTAGCTTATCTCTGAGTACTATCATTAAAAAACTGCTGGATTTTCATGGATAGAACAGGAAACCTATAACTCTATGGAGACTTTTACTCAAAGTAAAAAAGAAAAATGGCCAATGAAAAAAAATAAACTAGAAATTGAAACATATTGAATTCATTACATTATTACTCGATTTTTCCTTTAGTAAAAAGGAAAATAACGCACAAAAGCATATAGTAAGTGCCAATAACAAACTGACTTTTATTTTACTTTAAAATTTAGAAGCGGATTGAGGCTAAAATTTAGTTTATATTTCATAGCACCAACATAATAAGAATAATTAGAATAATAAAACGAACAGTTCCAAAACACCATTACGATGGAATGTTTTAAATTTATTGCATCATCAAAAAGGCAATCTGAAATCCCAACAGCTATCGTATGGTGCAAAATATTCAAAACAACCCTAAGGTTATATCAAATAAGTTCGGAGAGACCGAGCTCGAATTGGGGGATTTAAATAAGTGGAAGGCTTCAGCGACGAGCGTGGAAGGTAAGAAAAAAAGAAGGACCCAAAAATACAGTACACAACAAATAAGATAAAGAAAAACAAAAGAAATCGAAGGACGGTAAAAAATTTCCAGATTCAGAAATTCTAAATTCGATCAGATTCTCGAGTCTCGGAAAAAATGTTTGGATTAGTACTGGGTAGGCTTTACTAGACCGTATAGCAGTTTGTTGGTTTAGGATGTGTGGACCTTTTAGGTTTGTAATACTTTTTATGGATTTTTTAGTTAGAAAAAAGTTCCGAATAGTCACTGCGAACTACGAATTATCACATATTTTATTCAAAAGTAAAAAGTAGCATTTGGAGCATGAATTATTTATTAGGTGTGGATTTTTACGGCCATTACTCGCATGGAATTAATTTATATAGATCGCCCTAAATAAAACAAGTTTTCGGTTGAAATTGTATTTTTTAAACATCGATCATATCTGAATATTATTTTAAACATTAAACGCTGAATCGAATCGGGACAAGTAAGGAAACTTAAGTATATGTATTGCATGTAACTATTTGACATAAATCTCGTACATCAACTATTCTAATACTAGCTGTCGGTGTATAAAAGAGTTACAATATGATGTTCGCATTGGATTTAACTGAATAAGCATAGCGAGAAGGTCAGGGGTCAGGGGTCAGGGGTTCAAATCTCTTCTGCGTTAACTGAAAAGCTGCGAAACCGGATGCATTTATCTCACAATTTACACAAGAGTCAAGTGACGTTTTTCACCGCACATACAATACAACTTCATAAATATTGTATTTAAACTTATACGCTTTTTCCACTAACATTAATTATGAAGACTGTAGCAAAGAAAAATAGAATTATAAAGTTTATATTTGAAGCACTAACTTTGTGGTTATTCATTTTAATAAAATAAATAAAGCAAACAAGCTTCTTTGTCAAGGTTTACGTAACTAAGTTACCGGTCGGTGAAAAATAAAAATTAGTGGTTAAAAACAAAGTTGTTCTATTTATTATATTAAAAATAGAATTATATGAAAAAAATTTGATCCAGTGGTATTTTTAAGTCAGATATTTTAAAATGATGTAAAATGAATTATCTAACTATCATTACAAAAATATATTGTTTAGTACGTAGAATGGCGGATATTACATAGCTTATTCAGCCATAAAAATGCATAAATTTCATATCCCCGTAACAAAATGATTCAAAATAAAGTTTCGATTTAAAATATGTATCTAAATTTTGGTAAACTCCCTAGAGGGTTGAACCCGGCCCGGCCGTATTTTTATTTATAATAATTTTATTTACAAAATAAAATTAAGTTTTATGAATGACAAACAGAACACGCGTGCATTTTTTTTCTTTACATGTTCAATTACAGGTTACGTGTTTAAAAAAAATAAATACAGGTTACCGACGATGATACATTAAATTTTCATACATTTTTTTGCATTTTCGGTCATATATATCGATTTTATTATATATCGTCTCGATATGTAATCGCGGCTTAGTTATTAATTGTCTGAAAATGTACAAGTATTCAAAATATTTAAAAAAAAATAAAGATGAATATATGTGTTGTGAGTAGTGAGTAAAATGTGCGGCAATAGGTATGTAATCTTAAATTATAAGATTAAGAGGAAACACGGTCTGACTGTTCTTCATACAAACGTATTCCCATATTTTCTCCCTGAAATGTGGCACTAGAGCACTGATTTTTCTACAGCTATAGATATTTAACATTAGCGTGTCTTCGTAGTTTTCACGTATTATCATCCAAAAACCGATAACAGCGCTGTTTTATCTGCCATCTTCGAACAAACGGTATACAAATATGACAAAATAAATTATTATGATATTCTTTCTTTCTTTCTTTCTGAAAAAAAAACAAATTGGTTCAGTTTTGGGGTGCGGAAAATGGGACAGCGAAATTTCGATTTTAGTTAGGAATAATATGTCCAACGTGCAGTTTTTTTTTCACACAATATCGGGGAGGCATCTGCGAAAGAGTGACAGAAAAACAATGTATCTATTCATCGAGATTCTCTGTCACCGCATTTCTCCTTAAGATAAGCCTGTGAGCATAGAATTAAGAATAGTCCAGAAGGAGCGTAGAATCATATTTGAATACATAGGATTGTGTCCGAAAATTCCCCCTCTATGTCCCACTTTCGCCGCGCGCATTCGGGAAAAAAATATATAATCATAACACAAATGTAAGGTAAAAAAAAGCAATCTGTAAATTTCTCTAAAATTGTATTGTGCATGCGGAAATATTGATTGACAAAACAAAGTAGATAAATAAAGGGTCATTTAATAAGAGCAATTGAATTAATGAACTTTGAACTTAAAATGTAAAACAAATTTTATTTTACATAAAACGGATATTTTTATATCATGTTAAATAATATTTGATGTTTTAAAGATAATGTCGGTCAAATGTCCACCACAGAGTTATTTAATCCAAGGTTCAATTTTCATAGTTCTCTCATTAGATGAGCAAATTAAGGTAAAAAAATTAACTACCCTGGCAGCACTAACGAAATGTCCATTTTCTATTCTTCGACAATCTGACAGATGACAAAATAATTCAATTTTCAAGTAATGTATTTGCTACTTGCACATTAATTTGTTAATTACAATGAAATGTGATCCCATCTGTTTCTTTAAGATCCTAGCAGTATTTCTACACTTTAAAAGGACAACACGGCATAGTCGAATTCAAATCAGGAGTTGCGTACTGAGCGACGTCTACAAAGAAACTAATGGTTCAAAACGTAAAACTATTCATTTATGAGTAGTTCAGTCGCTTTCTGTTTGATGCTCGTATGCGGTTTCTGGACTATTCTTAATTCTATGACTGTGAGTTTATTTTCAAAACATTTCTTGACATTATTAAGATTGATATGAAGACACTGATATAACCATGATGGTACAAATTATCAACGGTTAAAATAAACCACAACAATTAAAGACTGTATATCCCTAAGATAGTTGAGTACTGAAAAAAAGTTCACAAATGTGTGAAAAAAAACGTTTAAAAATACATTATTTCGTAACAAAGAAATTTACATAATTTAACTACGTATTTCTTTTTTGTAAAATCACTAAAACTCTACTAGTAGCTAGTAGTAGTAAATTATCAATACAATATTAGCGGCCTCCATGGTGTAGTGGTTAAGGCGCCGGGTTCGATTCACGGTGAGAATACAAACATCTGATGTGATTTTTCTCAAGCCTGGGTGTTCTGTGATGTAATTCACCACTCTAATTGGGCTTCCTGGCCTGCTGTGGTGCAAAAATAAGATGTAAAAATATTAAAAACCTATGTACGTAAAATTAGTGATTTAAATAATAATATTAAGTAATTTGTGTTGGTTTTTAGAGGACTTTCCGAGTTTCTCACGTAATGTATAAAAAAAAACAATTAATCCAAATATGTTCATAATATAAGTTTTTTTAAATGCAATTTTGCCGTATATGTAAATAAAAAAATGTGAATATATCAGAAGGTCAATAAAAAAAATGTTTTAGAGATTATCGTTTGGAAAAATTACCGCAAATCATGAAATATTTCAATTCAGCTTATAGGTTCGGAGTTCGAACACAGTGGACCTAAAAATCTTTCGAGAGTCAGAGAGTAAATTGCTAGTGTAGGTAATTACCCAAACAGAATTTATTCGGAGCCGTGTGGATCTGCTTCAGCAGTACTAAAATACACGATACAAAAATAGTATTAAATGGGAATAGTCTTAATGCCACGAGTAAGTGAAAGATAAGCCGTACTTGTTAAGGGGTAAGTCTACACAATGCATCTTTAAGATTAATTATGTTTTTAAACAATACAATCAAAACCAAAAAATTAAAACTAACAATAAAAACGTGTATAAGTAATACGCTGATCACAAAATGTGAAGTAAAATATATGCAGCTATAATTTAAATCATCGAGTATTATTTAAAATATCGATAGTAACTTTAATTAAATTGTTGACAATGCTGTTTTTTTTATATATTTTATTAATTGGGCAACCTATTCTTACAAAGATGATTTAGGATATTTCAAATTTCCTTCATCTAATTCACGTGAGTTTCAAACCGGTGAAACATCTTCATAAATCATTTAATTTAAATCCAATATGACTGTTTATCACATTAAATATGAATGAAACATGAGAATTTGTTTGGCCACCTACTAGTCTGACGATGTCGGTCACGACGAATCCCAGTCACTGGTGAAAATTATAAATACAAAAGGAAGAAAACTAAACTCTTTTGAAAAATTAACTCACAGTATTTAATAAATGTTTTTCAGTTACAGATTATTTACAATTAATCGAAAATGCCTTAATCATGAAATGTAATGTCCACAGAACAGCAAGAAATTTGTAATTATTAAATTATTATTAAGAGGCGACAGGTTTTCAGTTCGAAGTAAAATATACTAAACTTTGTGTGATGCGCGTAGGGGGCAATGGAGATTGGAAATACACCGAAACCTCTTTTTACAGGGTGGATTAGTGACCGATCGAAGTTTCGGTTTCAGTTTCAGCCAATAAATCGAGGTTCGGCCGCGGTTTCGGTTTCGGACTAAAATTGGCCGAAACTTCAGCTCAGCCAAAAACTGCGGTCGGAATGTGTCAGATTACGTTCGGCTGTACTCCGATGGAAAATAAGCATAATTAGAGATTTGGGTTGTGGTCCATTCAAATGATTAGTTATTGATTACCAAACTAGACTGATT
This sequence comes from Micrasema longulum, assembly GCF_059751315.1. Classification (NCBI taxonomy): domain Eukaryota; kingdom Metazoa; phylum Arthropoda; class Insecta; order Trichoptera; family Brachycentridae; genus Micrasema; species Micrasema longulum. The sequence continues at coordinate 78,266 of NW_028279442.1, read as the reverse complement.
TTGTGATTCGTTGACTATAGTTAGTAGTTCTAAGATCTATCATATTTTTTCTACTCTTAAAATTGCTTTATAGTTAATAAGTTTAATTTCATATAGTATACATTAAAGAGCTGTTACATATTGTGTATGTAGTTGCTGAATGTACATCTTGAGTGGTTTATGCTATGTATATGTGCCGCATGTGATGTATATGTTTGTGTATGTTTTATATGTGCGTTCATGTGTGTGCGTGGATGGCTCGGAGTGTACATTCAGTATTTTTATTTATTTTAATTTATTACCTCCATGGAAAACGCAAATGTCAACAATTATCCTTTTTTCATTTAAAATTCTTATTTATTTTTTATTTTTTGTCACATTTAATGTTTATATCTTTTTAATTTATGAAAACTTAATTGGTCTTTTTATGTTAAAAAATTGTTGTTTTTAGTACTTATTTTGTATGACTGTATGTTTTCTAAATAAAAAATAAAAAAATATATATATATAATTTATATATATATAACGTAAAAAAGAGCCAACAAGCGATAAAAAATAAACAAATTTACTCATTAAATGTGTGCCTTTTATTTCACTTTTAATTTATTTTACACTAGTTTTAATGAACTCGTAAGGTTTAACAATAAAAATGCCTAATTTTGGGCATTCTGAAGTTACTTTTTACTTATTTAAATAAGTGTTGGTTTCGGCCGAAACTAGAACAGAACTCGAAATTCAGTTTCGGCTGAAAATCTTGTTTCGGTCGGTCACTGTGGTGGATACGTTCCACGCAGTACTATGTCAAAAAAGTATACTAAAAAAGAAATGGTGGATAGTCAACTTTTTTCCTCGTATAAAAATCGATTCGGGATTTTGTTTACTATTTATTATTATACCTACCTTCGAAAACAATAAAACTCTTTCGTTGCTTGAGATAACCAGAGCTTGTGTAATATTTCCATTCAAATTTTCAGGTTTACCGAATGAAAAAATAATAATTAATGTACCGTGAAAAAGAGGTTCAGGTGTACTTATATTAGTAACAAAAATATATAAAGGATATGCAGGTAGGAAAAATTAAAACCTCGGAAATTAATGATGGAAAAATTTAATGATTTGAAAGTAAACTTGTACGGGATCATAATCATGGACTCCCTTCTTATTTTCGGGCACCGTTTAAATGGGTAATTGGGTATATAACTACTCAGTCGCGTGATAAGGGAGAAGTTAGTTGAACGTAAGGAATTCTACCTAATAAAGATAAGGGCTATCCACTATCCAGTACCCAGGTTCAATGATCCAGAAAAGGACACAACAAGATACGGTGAAATTAACGAAAATAATAGTTGACACGCGCCGCGGCGTATTTCGATCCATTGCGGAATACGGACGCGGACGTAACGGATTTCGTTCCCGGAATTCGTCGTCCATTTTTATGCCCTGTCTGAACGGCCAGAAAAGAATAGACATTGCAAAATATATCTCCTGACATAGTAGGGGCTTGATTTATGAATCAATCTACCATTAATGTGACATGTAGACGTAACCGTCGAAAATAATTTTAATTAATGTAGGTGCTTATATAGACTAAATACAAAGTGGCACCCAAGAAAATATCTATTAAATAATCTTCCTCCGTAAAATATACCATCAATGGTAGATTCATATAATTACATCTTTTTTTAATATTTAAAATTTACATTTGTTTCGTGTGTTCAAATTTATATTATTTTTAAAAAGATGTACCAACTGTTACCAAAAAAATATATTGCATCTTTTTGTACATAACTAATGATTTGTTTACATTTTTTTCCTTTTTTTTGCTACGCCGAGTTCTACTTTTTATTTAGATTGCAGCGTGCTTTTTGGTTCCTATATAGCTTTAAAAAATATTTATTATGTTGGTTCATAAAATTATTCGTACCCGTGTTATTTTGTAAATGCCTCATGGGCGTTTAGTGAAATTAAAAAAAAAATACCTATAAATTAAAATTATATATAATATATTTTAAAACAATAAGTTATTTAAGTCAAACGATACATATTGTAAGTACGAAGTTATTGTAAAGCTCTATAGGATAGTGGTTAATTATTTTTTAAAAATATCACATGACGCCCAATGTTCGAATTCAGATAACATAATAATATACTTGACAATATATTATAATAAAGAAAATTAAATATTTTTGCTGTACATATACCAGCCCAAAACTGGCACTAGAAGCGTAAAACTGATCATCATCGTACGTTCGTGTAATTGACGCTGAAAGAAATGAGTTAATTCGGTGCGCACCATAATATTATTATAACAAGATTTACGAACATGAACGATCGGTAACGCAACGTTGCATTTTCAGGGGCTTACAAGAAAAAATAAGATATTAATGTACATAATTTGATAACAGCTACAAAGACAAAATGTCGCCAAATGCAAATTTATTTTTATTATCGTAATATTACTTCGCCAGTTCAAGGACTGTGAAGTCAATAATGAGGTTTTTTGTCCATTTTTATCAGTAATATCAGCAATATAAAAGTAAATGCATTATCCGATAAGGACAAATTATTATTATTATGTCTAGAACATGATGTGTATTTTGTATGTTTGGATGATAATGATTCATGTCTATATCGCCTGATGATAAACGGATTGAGATAGATACGGTTTTTATTTATTTAATCACAGATATTTTATTTAGAGTAAAATTACGTCATTAAAAAAGTAATAAACAGAAAATTCGTGAATAATTTACAATTTAAAATTCGTAAATATTTAGGTTCATGTTCAGTGTTTAAAAAAGTAAATAAGAGTTAATCTGCTCAAAAATCAACACGGTTCAAATTGAATTATGAAAATATTTTTGCGAATGATTTGGAAGTCTAGGCATTTACACGGCTTATGACCTGTCATTGGCTGGATTCATTATCAAAGGCCGAGCTACAAAAATAGGTATTGTACTAACAGACGCATAGAAGATAATTAGAAATGTTGTGTGTTGGATAGTAATAATATTAACCAACTTTTTAAATTTACTGTAACGGTAAAAAAACATCATAAGTCTATCACTAAGCAAGTTTAGTCTATTGTATGTACGATATACGTGAATGTAACCTCAGCTTTACTGAAATTCGTTTTCGCAAAAGACTGCTCTACGAAAACTTGCTCTCACAATCTACTATTGTAGAAAACACACGAGATAAAGAATATAAATAAGTATATTTAGTGCCATTACGTCAATTAAATACAAACAACAGATAACAAAGTGCCTCACTGTCTGCCAGGGAGCAACGTACATAATTGTGGACATGCACTTAAAAAATTAATGTGCCACATTAAGCCAAGATAATTGATAAGTTTATTGCAATGGAAAATTTTACTACGAGTACAAGATAAAAATAGATGTGACTAGGTTGGTACGTAGAGAAAATACATCGATATAATGTAACGTGTTGGTTTAAATTATTTGCCCATTAATTGTCATTGTTTTATAGATTTAGCTTAATTTAAAACGTATAATTTTGGTTCTAGATTCTACCTAGGTTTTCCAGCTAATGCAGCGCAATTTTACATGAGAATCATTTTATGTATTCTACAAAACCAAATCAATAATTTTCGAGCACGAAAGAAATGTTTCTATTGGAAGCGTGCACATTTGTTCAATATAAGTTGAATACGAGGAAACACTTGAATGTCATCGACAAAAAATCGAAATGCTGGATTTAATCATACTTAACAAATCGGAAGCAGTATACCTTTGTAAATGAAAAAAAAAGTAAAATACAAACAGTAAATTTTGGAGTCCCACGAGGATCTATTTTGGGTCCACTTTTGTATATTTTATATATTAATGACTTATCATTGTGTAATTTTAAAGGGAAGATTATTATGTATGCCGACGACATTGGACTTTTCTATAAAAACCAAACAGACGTATTAACAAACAATGACATAAACGAAGACCTTACTATGTTGACTACAAGGACAAACACAATCTTACTTACACTTAATGAAAAAAAATGCAATATTATCCATTTTGAATCTAGTAAAAAATGACACAAAGTAGATGCTAACATAAATAATGAACGACTAACTGAAATTGAACATGTTAAATACTTAGGACTAACAATAGACAGACAATTGACATGGACAATTCATATCAACAATTTAATAAGAAAAGTGGCGACTTTATCGAGTCTATTTTTTTAAATCAAAAACTTTGTTCCAATAAAGGAAAAAATAATAATGTATGAAGCCTATGTAAAAACTAAAATATGTTATATGCAACAACTATGGGGAACAGGAAATCAAAATGACATAAACAGACTACAAAGACAGCAAAATAAAATATTAAAGTTAGTACATGACCTTCCCTATCTAACAGCAACTAAAGAACTTTTTGAACAAACTAAACAATTAAATGTAACTGAACTCTTTAAACTAGAATCTTTAAAATTTATTTATATATTAGCCACTGATGTAATTGTAGACGAAGAATTAAAACTTGAAAAAAACTGTAGTAAACATGAACACAATACGAGAATATCAGAAAAATATCATATACAATCTTTTAAAACGAGAAAAGGACAATCGAGACTTATAAACCATGGACTGAAATTATACAATAAACTACCAGACAAAACTAAACAAAAGACAACCTTTACAAAAGATGTTAAAAATATTATTATTAACAGTAGAATGTGAATTTTAAAAGTGAAAATATTTTGTTAAATGTATGTAACCCGTAAGGGTTTATAAATGAAATTTTAAAAAAAATTAAAAAAATATTGTACCGTCGGATAGTGCCATTTGAATTCCACTTTGTTGTTTAATTGCATACAAAAAGACCCCAACTGTCTTCTTTTGTGAGCTCTGGGTACGTATTCTGATGGGAAGTTAAAATTTCTCTTCACGAAAAATCTTCAAGAAGACATATTAGCATATTAAAAAAAATATTTAGAACAAACATTTTTTTAAAAATAAAATATTAAAAAAACAAATGGTTGCGTACTTCTGCAGGGGAGAAGCGAGGGAGGGGGCGCCGCCGCGCGGTTGACGGCATATCAGACTCCCCCTCCTCGTTCCTCCCCTGCAGAAGTAAGAAACCATTCGTTTTTTTAAATATCTTATTTTCGTAAATATTATTCGTTCTAAAAAAATATTTTAATGTGCCAATATGTCTTCTTGCTCATACTGATCATCGTGGTTTCGGATGTGACAGGGTTTAAAGAACACCCTGTATATCGATGAAGAATGTCGCGGCACTGGAGTCGATTAAAAAAAAAAAAGAAAATTTGTACATTACGAATTGTTGACTGCTAAATTCTGCCAAATTGTTGACTGTCAAATTCAGAATATTTTAGTGGTAAATATCATTGAGATTTTGCATTAAAATATGATTTTAAATACGTTATTCTAGAAAAAAATATTTTCATTTTAATTTCAAGACATCCACAATAATCAGAAAAACAAGCAATATTAAAGTAAATAGTTCATATTACTTTTCAGATATTAGTTAATAACTACATGACAGTAAGAAGGTATCATTCCTTAAAAAAAGATAATTATGATTATCTTAAGACGCACGATGGTGATGTTTTATTTTGAAATAATACATTTATTATAAACTATTTATTGTAAATATTATTTGCATGCATAATACAAGAGAAGGCAAATTCGATTATTCAATCAATGATAAATTATATTACCATGATTATTTAACTTAATTTGCTACCAGTAATCGCGATGCAATAATTCGAAAAAAAATACTCGTATTGTAGGTGAATAAAGCAGAATAGGTCGCTTTTGAAAATAACAACAAATGATTCACTTTGAGTTTATCCGCGAAGAAAAAATTAATACAAAAACTTCTAAGTACATTTTTATGCTATTTCGAAACTCGTTTTTGCTAAACCGGGACAAAAGTAAATAATAAAAAAAAACTGTCTTTCGTAAATAAACTCAATTTGACAGGAGACGGTGATTTGGAATCAGCACGGATAGGGTAAAACCAAAAATTTATAAAATGGTTAATAATTTTTGAAGATCTGCAACTTCGTATCATTTAGGGCGAAGTGAGGTGAAAATACTAATTTTTGAAGCCGACTACCAAACATCTAAATCATTTACTTAACTGCCAATTATATTTTGATTGCTATTTGCTATCTCATTTAATGTTTTATACTTGATAGCAGAGAGAATGAGATACAAATGTGATTAAAAATAAAAGGTTCGGCTGTGCACTGTATAGTGTATAGTATAGTCGTATAGTGTATCCACTCTAGTGACGGTAGGTATCGGACTCGAGTCAAGGTCGGCAGCAGGCGATTAATTTTATTATTGCGGATGACACACCGATATACGAAATTCACCCACGATGTTTGAACGAACTATATTAGTGGATAATCGAGAACGACAATTTGTTTCAACAATATTTAAAGCGTATCCAAATATGAATACGTACTGGACTTATTTCAAGGGAACTAAGAAGTATAAAAAATAAACAGTATTTTCAGGTTTTACCTTTATATATCAATAAAAATATCAGGTTTCAGGGCTCGTAATTTAAAAAAAAAATTTATTTATCAAAAGCATACAAACATTAACGTATAAATTATCGTATAAAGTCCTACTAAACTGCATAAAATGCAGTTCGTCAGCAGGTGCTTATAGTTAAGTTCTAATATATTTACATAATCTTATCTCTTAAATTCTAAGAACATATAAAAACTCTTATTACTATGGAAAAAAAGAAAAATATGTACATCGAAAATAAAAAATTGTCCAAATAAAAAAGAAAAACACAAAAAAATCTTAATATAAAAAACAACGTTCTAATGCAATGGGAAGTTAAGATTAACATATTACAACAAAGATGAACAACATTTTAAAGAAGGTAATATATAAATCTAGGCATCTACAGGGCTTATGACCTGTCATTAGCTGGTTTAAGTGGCCACTTAAATCTAGGCATCTACAGGTCATAAGCCCTGTAGATCATTAGCTGGTTTAAGTGGCCACTTAAATCTAGGCATCTACAGGTCATAAGCCCTGTAGATGCCTAGATTTATATATTACCTTCTTTAAAATGTTCTTCATCTTTGTTGTAATATGTTAATCTTAACTTCCCATTGCATTAGAACGTTGTTTTTTATATTAAGATTTTTTTGTGTTTTTCTTTTTTATTATGTTTTTCTTTTTTTTTTTTCTTTCTTACACACTGTGTAATATTCACCATTCTGCCCATATTTAAACATCTATATTCCTTCAATTCTTTCATCTGTTGATGTTTGTGAAGTTAAAGAGCTGAAACATTTATTTATGCGAGTGAGATTCATCTAATTTAATTATTTCACCTACATACTAGGCAACGCCTGAAATTTTTATTTTTTCAATTTCTATACTTCTTCATGGACCAGGTGGATTTATCAACCAGATTTTGAGTTTGTCCAAATTTTTTTGGACAAGGACTGGATTCAACTCCCTGGGGAGCGGTTAACATTAACATATTACAACAGAGATGATGGGAGGCTCCTTTTGTGCACGTGTGCACCTCAAGCATACAACACGTTTCGTAAATATCCTCCACTAATTTATTAATAATTAAACACAAATTTTATTAAGCTTTCACCTATTTTTTTTTCACGCTTTATTTTTGCATATGGAAATTTTATATAGTTAACACCACTGTTGAATATTTTAGTCATTTTTTTTACACGTAAATATTTTTTTGCGTTCTAATGATTTGCCTAACTTTTCAGTTTTAAAGCCATCCGCAGCTTGTATAAATAGCTAGTAAATGGGAATCAAGATGTGCGAACCTCGGACCACTGATCTGCGATCCATGACACTACCACAGGACCACAATCTGGTTTAAAAATAAGCTGCCAAATATTAACAAATAAATCATCCATATGCCCGTATCCTAGCTCATGACACAAAGGGCACTATATTAGTCTACCAAATGCGGTGCATTAAAAAAAAAATTGTCGGTCTTGCCGGGAATCTAACCCGAGACCTCATGTATGGCAGCTAAACGTGCTAACCAATACAGTTTACATCATGAACCGAACATATTGCAATAAAATGGTGAGACTGATTGGAACTCAAAATAACCTTTACCTACTATAAGGTTTGAAAATGCTTAGTGAGGTGCTGGAAAATCTCATGAAAGCTGGAAGCGTCTCAACTTTTCGAACGAAATGCTTTGTTTAGCTAAATAATAAGTTAATAATAATATATAAAATAGGATTATAGATTAATTTAAGTTAAAAACATTTTTTTTGGCTTTTAACATAATATTTTGAATAAATGTATGTAACATTCTAAATTTACAAGCTGAATACATAAATAATACACATAAATTATTTGCACAAGAAACGAAGACAAACTATCAGTTTTTGACGCGAAAGTACCTACATTTTGCTATTTAGAACACTACACCCATAATTAAAAAATTACAACAGTGCTACTAAAAGTGAACTGACATTTATTGATAAATACATAATATTTCAAATATCTGCCTTCTAATAATATACAAAATTATAAATCAAACCGCTTATACACGCGTTTGTGTAATATTCATGTAAAGAAGTGAATTTGAACAGGAATGTTGCGTCTCATAAAACGAAATAATACGGACCAAAATGGACACCAAGTCATTGGAACAAAAGGCATAATAGTACTACACACGTGCGTTTCCAGAAACTATCTACCTAACTAGCCAGCGGGCCACATGGCGGCGATATCTACCTACTGTCTACAAAAGCTTCTCTTCGGACATCTATCTCCCTTTGTTAACCATGGAGTTGAAACAGTGTTTGATTTATTTAGTTTTTTATTGCTTACTTCTTGTTATGAACACTTGACCAATTTACTACTATACTCTATTTTTTGTAAATTTATTGATATTGTTTTAACTTTGCTGGAATTCCTCTCATCCATGCGCTTTGTAGCTGCACGATGATTGGTTATCTAGCTTTAATATATCAACTTTAAAATACCTTAATTTTGTAAACGGGGTCTAAAATTCCAATCGTCTATGCGCTTAGTAGCAGCAAGGCGTGTTGTAATCTTACTCCTTTTTACTATTCATATTATTATTATTTTGTAATACACTATTTTATTTATTTATTTGTCAATTTTTTAAATGTGTAAATGGGAGCTAAATTTCTAACTGTCTATGCGCTCTGTAGCTGCAAGACGTCCTGTAATCTAGCTCCTATCTATTATAATTTTTGATTGATCTTAATTGAAAACGAGGAACTAGAATCCCAACCGTCCATGCGCTCTGTAGCTGCAAGACGTACTGGGATGTTTATTAATTGTACAGCGCCCTTGAGGTGATTTTCACAAAAATGGCGCTTTATAAATTATCCAACTATATATATATATATATATATATATATATATATATATATATATATATATATATATATATATAAACTTGTTTAACGTAACATCTTATATTTATTATGCTTACTAAGTTTTAATATAGTGGATTTTCCGACTTCAAGATTATTGTTTTAGATGTTTTTAAAGTAAGTATTGTATTAACTGATATTATGAAGTACATTTTCTATTATCAACATCGTTACATTTTTTCAACGTCCTGTAAAGTGTAAAGGATGCCAACCATATAATCTGGCAACGCTAATTGACGGCAAAATAATTACGCGGCTCAAAAGATCGCTCATAACTGTCATAAAGTCGCCAAGATGTCTGCAAATATCAGCTGAACAAAATGTAACAGAGCAGGCTTTGGATTCGGATTCTAGCTGGCACGTAGGACAATATCGCCCTCTCGGGTCAAGGTATGTTAATAGCATATTCAAATGAAAAACGAGTAAAAAAAAGTAGTGATGGCAAATATTATTTCTTCTTTTACTTATGTAACTTTATTCACGTGAGAAATTAATTGGCTTAGCATCCGATTACGTATTTTTGGTGCGCTAAATTGATCTTCTTTCACAGCATTGCTTGAGTTATGATATGAAGGGTACACTGCTAAAACGGGCTCATTGCAATTTTGCCATTTGTTTCTCGTGAATAAGTTCAATAAAATATAATATTCTAAAATAACAAAATTTGGCTTTTTGTCTTGCAAACGGCTGGCAAAAAACAGCAAAGTACGACAATTGCTACAACAAGCTCGTTTTTGTCGGTTCAAAAAAGAAGTTAAAAAAAATCTAAAGTAGACATCTTTGTTTGTTATTTTCTGTGATTGTATGGTTAAATATATGCTACATTAACGACAGCTCATTTTATTAAATACACAAACCCAGAGTCCCGTAAATAAGGTTTTTATTCATCTTTTTCCTCTCTTGTAAAATCCGTTATTTGTTAATGAGTCCGTTCCTGGCGTGTATACTTCAAATGATTCAACCATTTATGATGCTTTGTCGCAATTTTCCCTCATTAACGTATTTCTACTTGGGGTGCTAATGAATGAAATTTTATTAAGAAATTTTATCATAAGTTATTATCACAAAAAAAACAATATCAAAAAAAATCTTACAAAAAACACGAGACTGTCTGTAACTTTTATTTTAAATCGGTTTATAATTAAGCGAAATAATCAACTGCAATGCTTGAATTTCCGCGTAAAAAGATACCTTTGTGAAAATACACGTGTGACACTCAAAGTGAGAAAACGTTAGTAGAATGTTTGCAGGTATAGTTCATATATTATGTTAGATTATTTGATGTTATTGATGAGAATATTATGTGCATATAACATAATATTATGCCGCAGGTGTTCCCTCAATAAAAACTTCATAAATCCGATGATTTTCCGATGAGCCGGCAAAGGCGATTATAACTCCGTCCAAGTCTAAGCCTTACCAACAGATACAAGTAAAATCAAAGAGCTATGACACAATTTCCATACCAACTTAAAAAAACAGTGTTTTTTGAGCAATGAATTTTGTAAATGAAAACATTAAATTATGGAGTTTTTATAAGGCGAAATATATTATTTGCAAAATTAATATTTCACGATAATACCTATTAGCTAGTATTGTTATAATTTTAAATTTCATCATGGTTTTTTATGCTAATTTTTTCATGACTATTAATTTGGCCAGGCTTCTGTGACGTCTAGAGCGATACCAGCGTACAAAACATACGAGAACTTTACCCACCCACGCCCACGAAGAGACTACAGACTTAAGAGATGATTTCTTATTGGCTATAAATTCAATGACTACTTATTTGTACCACTAGCATAATCTTATAATACAATTTAATATTTTTTTGCATATTTTTTCAAACCAATATTTTTACATGTACCGGTTTTCTAGTATCTTCACAATAAACTTATATAATTATAAAGAACTTTTTTATTATGGGTTCTTTTTAAAATAACAAAATGCTTTAAAACCTATGTATAATAGAGAAAAACGGTTTAATTTCCAAATAAATTTTAATCAAAATGATAACAAGAATTTAGTTGAAAAATAAAAAATTCTCATGAAAATTTGAGTAATTTATTTAGTATTTTTATTTTGTAGTGCCAAGTAAAGAGGATACTGTTATTTTTGAAAAAAATAAGACATTTGTGAGCTTATAAACAAATTAGCCACGGTCGTAAATGAAAAAAAACGGTATCACATTTATAAACGCTTTTAATAAAAATATGTGTTTTGATGGAAAAATATAGTTAAATCGATTAGAAAAAAGTGAAACTTTGAGACGAAACCAATATGAATATGTATTGTCATCATTGCTTATTTAATAACGATGATAAAATACATGATTCGGAAAAATCTAGAACATATTTATTTTCTGAAAATCGTAAAACACATTTTAAGATTAATGGGAAATCAGATATCTTACTCGGAAAAAAACACCCCACTCATAGCTTAAAGATTTGAAGCTAACGCGCTCATCTGAATCACATCGCTGGAGATTTTAATTTCAACAACGGTTTTCTCCCTCTTGAGTTATTTAGATATACATTTGTTGCAACCGAGAGGGAAAACATTTTTGAGAAGGGAATATGGAAGTCGAGGCATTTACAGGGCTTATGACCCGTCATTGGCTGGTTTAAGTGGCCATTTTACATAATGTTTTCCTTCTTTTTTGCAACAAATTTATATTTTAATTTGAAATCATTGATTCGAGTAATACTCTGAGTTGTCGAAACGGTTTCGGAATCCAAATTCATATCTATTTACAATCGAATACATTAATTATTGAGCATGAATTTTAAGTTTAGCTTTTTATCAACTGAATACTTAACAATCCAATTTGTAGAAATGCTCCCATTTATTTGCTTTGAGATTTTTTAAATGAATTCATTCATTCATTTAAAATTACATTTGTTTACAAATTCATGAACTTATTAGGACTTTTTAGGCTGTGCCCGTGTTAAGCTTTAATAATTAACAATAAGAAAAATTACCCAGCAAAATAAAATAAATTATAACATAAACAATAGAATAATAATCCAAAAAAACAAAGTATAAGTAATAAAAAAAAATATTATTACATTACACAATAATATATTGCATTACTTCACCATTTTTTATATTTTCAATTAATTATACGTAACAGCTATGTTATTTATTAAAATATTTAAAGCCTTAAAAAATAAAATAAAAATAGGCTATTTTTACAGTATTTCCTTCGTAGATGTTTTTTTTAACATGTATATAATTCAGTGTCAGTATCCTAAATTTAACAAGAAAGTGCCATTAAAATTAAAAGGAGATTTTTTTAGTGACCTGAGTTTATATTTATGTACCTTTTAACATTTAAATTGTCTGCTCGTGCAATAAACATGTGGCTCTTATCGGGGAGTTTTAAATAAACATTTCCGCGTAAGAGTCAGATAATTTACGATAGATAACGCGACATTTATTAAAATAATACAACGTTAGGAAAACAAAAGAAACAGTTGAACGCCGGCGAAAAAACTAATAATTTTGACTTTTGAAATATTACAATACAAACATAAATCATAGGCGGAAGAATGTTGGATTCCTAATTTCATTCAAGGCGTATAAAATAGTGTCAGGAACAAGAAAAATAAACGTAAATACACATTTCAGTTGTTACTCTGGCAGTGTTGTATGAGTTTTTACGTTTTCACCCAAAAAAAATCGTTGGTCATTGGCCAAGTTGCTTTGAATTTTACTCGCTGCGCACGCTAAGCGTGTATTAAATTTATTTAATTTTTTTGCCAACGAAAAGACTGTAAACACGAAAAACTTCACGCAATGGCGTTGATTGTGTGAATACTTGACACGACGTATTAGTCCTTGGCCTATGGTAGGCCGTGACAGTGAGGCGTGGGTCTAAACATTAGATTCCCAATCTGAAATTATTGATATTTTTTTAATATTAATAAATCTTATCTATAGGGCGAACTGAAAAACTGAGAGTCTAGGATTAGCGGCAACAAACTGCCGCATTGAGATTTGAGATGGTCCGTTAAAACGCCGAATATCTTTGAAAAACAACTATAGTATTGTGCGAATTGATGGAATGAAATTCCTTGTAATCATAAAATACGTTTTTATTAATATTTTAAGTTACAGGTGGCGTGCAATCATTAATTATTTTTTTTATTTAATAGTATGTATGTCCTCCTTTTGCTTTTATAACAGTCTGAACACGTTTTGGCATGGAATCAATTAAACTTCGGTAATTTTCATTTTTACTGTCATCTCGAAACGACATCTGAATAACAGCTCATCTTTATCTTGGTGGTGCAATCCAATTTTTGAATCCTAGATTTTTTCTATAGGGTTAAGGTCAAGTTAATTTCCAGGCCAGCCTGAAAGGGTTATCTTAATACTTAAGCATAAACTTCGATACGTGACAAGAAGCTGAGTTCTGTTGAAATACAGCCCAACCATTAGGACAACATTTACTCAGTTCTGTACTCAAATGCTGCTCCAATGGAGCTTTATACTTTAGGCTATTCATCATTCCTTCTTTTGGTATCAAAGATCTGGTGCCTGATAAAAATATATTTATTTTTAAGAAGTAAAAATTTACTGAATATCTACACTATACTATGAAGAGAGGAAAAATGAAAATATTCGGGAAGTGACATTTCATACGTGATTTAAATGGAAATAAAGAAGGGGCGTCTCTGACATTAGTGGGTAGATTGTTCCATAATCGAGCAGCTACTACTGTGAAAAAAGAGGCAAAAAATTAGAACAGTGAATGGGGTATTCAAAAGGTCTCTCGTTACTAGAACGAAGAGTTAGCCCATGCTGTGATAGAGGTTTGAAGAGCTCTCTCAGATAGACAGGCGACGTGGGACTATTTAAAATATTGTGAAGAAGTGGTAGAATGTGAATGTTTATTCTATGCCTGATACTGAGCCAGCGTAGTTGCGTGCGATATTCGGTTATGTGGTCGAATTTGCGAAGATTAAAGATAAAACGAATAAAAATATTCTGCAATCGTTCCAACTTATCAAGCAATTAAGAATTAGCATCTGGATAACATAGATAATAGAATACTACGTACAGAATACTACATACATAATGTATGTACATATGTGTTCATCATAAAATGTATGTAAGATTTACGAATTTAAAAATATCTTATATTTTATTACTTTTCTAATGATGTTTCACTGTTTTATCACAAATCTTTTCGTGTTTCAATTTAATGTGCTTTACCTTTATTATGTTTAACCATATCTATTAACTAGGCTTTCCTTTTACTTTAATAATATATATTTTTTCAATATGTTATAAATGTTGTACAAATTGGCTACGGCCGTTAATAAAAAAATGATTATTCAACAATAAATTTAATCGAAATATCACTTGGTTACAGTTTTAAAAACACTGGAAATTAAACACAAAACATATGTCAAGTTGTTTGGAGGCTGTTCAAACGTATAATTACATATGTGTTGTTATTAAAGAATGCAAAAAACAATTAAATAAGGTATAGATAACTATAATTGATAACGTACCCAACTAATTTGGGGTATTTTGATAGATGAAGCTACATCCTTAAACACAGGAACTTGTTAAGCTCATTGATTAAGTGTGAAAAATTAAAACAATCGAAAATTTAAGGACGATTTCTGAACTAAAAAATATATATGTAGGTCCATGAAATTGATTAAAAAATATCTTTTCCGGTGCAATTTACACAAAAATGTTTTGCGTATTTGACTATTGTTAGTATCAGGGTGGGTGAAGAATACAGTTCTGTGAGTGAATACAAGAATCTTAGACAAGTATTTTCAACTCGATGGCTATTTTCAGGTAAAAACACTAAAAAATACATTTGAGCGGAGAGCACGCCTCAAAGTGTAGTGGTAAGCACGGTTGCCTACCATGGTTAAGGTCCTGGGTTCGATTTCTGGAAAGGTCAACATGAAACATTTGTTTACAGGTGGTTTTACACTGCAAAATTCCTGAACTGGTACCTGATGCGCAAGACTGATCATCGGCGTTCCTGTAACAGGCGATCGTGAAACACTGCATTTACTTAACCAATGCAGTGTCTATACTGTCTATGCACCACCGGGTGTAGATAAGGCATGATGATTTTTACTCCCTTAAAATATATTTCAAGAAAATTTCAAAACCAGCAGGTAAATTTTAATCACATTATAAATATATACATATATGTGTATATATACTCGTATTTATAAATAGTTTATAACATAACATATGTATCCGTGAGTTTAAATTTTATTTATTTTTTTAATAAATGTTTTTTCCCATACTATCATATTTTTTACTGCCTTTTACAATTTTTTTTTTTGCTCCGCCTTCTATGGATAAAACGGAACCAATAACATAGTTACATGAGAGAAAGTTTCGGTAAAGAGTCGGAATAGACTTTTCGAAACTCACCTTTGTTTCCTAAAAATGATTAAAGGTACTCTTTAGAAACGTAACAAGGTCCTCCGCTATTGTGGTGCTCTGAGGTGAAAATTTCACGCTTCTGAAAAATCTTAGAGACGAAAATAAACTAAATTTTAAATACGGTTTTAAGCTATCAATATAAAGAGGATAGTTTCGTAAAAAAATAATCTCTCAGGAAAAGCACATCACTACAGTGTGTTAAAATTTATATGTGCCAAATATCCCTTCAAGAGTAAAGAGATGTGTATATTTTTGTATGGAAAATCGTTAAAACATCCCCCAAGAACTATGACACGCCATTTTGTCGACAATTTTGCTCCGTTGAACATGCTTACATTGCTTATAGTGTATATTTTATGCTTCATAAGTTTGAATCCATTACCAACATAGTGGTTTTCCAATACGCTGATATTTAAATCCAGGCAAATGGTGTAACGTATATTAACCCACCTGTCTCATTTAATTTTGCTTTTCATAACTGACGAAAGCCGACGACAACTGAATTTCAATGCGAGTTTGGAACATTAAACCGTATGTTTGGGTTTCAGATTTCATGAATGTTTTTTTTTACCATTTTAGGATCGATTACAGTGGTAATTACAACTCAGACCGGGCAGAGTTAAGAAAAATCGCATTTTCAATTATTGAAATCTCACCAAGAATCGAACACGGAACACACTTGAGGAAGGCGAGTGTTTTAGACACCACACCACGGCTCGGGGTCCACCAAACGATGATAGATTATAACTTTTCCGTTTTAAGGTAATGACGCTTTAAATAATGTAATGACTCTCTTATGTTCTAAAACGAAATGTTTTGACAAGTTGGGAGAGGAGCCATTACACCATATTTTATAATTATTCTGGCACGAACATCACAGTATAATATTATTTACATCGTACTCTTTTGATTTCAGCATCCTTACGTAATTGCGTACTGTATTTTCACAGTAACACCAGTTAATTTATGGTATAGCACTCCTTACTTTATATAAATAAAATGGCATTCGGTGATAAACAGTTCCTATTGCAGTTTTTCTTTTAAATGGATGACATAAAAGTACTAAACATTAATTTACACAGTTAATGAATAAATACAGTAGCGAGCAATTTAGAATAGCCTTTAACCTTTGAATATTTTATGACGATATTTCCTAGAGTGAATCACCTTTAAACTAATAATTATACAGTCAAAGAGCTATAATTTAAACACAAAAGTTACATAATACTCAACATAAACACGAAGAATATGAGTGAATATGATAAAAGAAAGAACCATTTAAAATGTGCTGTATATAAAATTCATACCTGGTACCTATAGATTATTAGATTATTGATCCAGTTATATTCATACCTGTTACCTATAGATTATTAGATTATTGATCTAATTATGTTCCTATTTACTATTAAATGCATGTACTCATATAACACACATCCTCTTTTACGAAAGCACTACCTCAACTTTCACGTTCATTTGGGTGTTCACTTTTTCCAGGTGATTGGTGGTCGCATACATAAGTCAGAAATTCTGATGGATGTAGGTCTCTTCGTGCCTGATAACTATCTTCGACAAAGACAGCATCGATTATTTTACCTACCACGATGCAGAACCAACCTGCCAATGCTGGTTGGTAGAGCAATCTTGCTACTTAATCGCATCGCCTCGAATGTCGACATATTTCACGACAGTGGGCCTTCCCTTAGGAAGGCACTTTCTAACTTTTAATTTTTCTTTTTACATTTTGTTATATTATTTTAATACCTATCTACGGTAATTTGTGATATATTATTGTGTTTAGAATGAATTGGGTCTTTTTTCTGTAATGTTCTAAATATCTGAATAAATAAATGAAAACTTACCCTAAAACAAGACCGAGGGTATTCCTATCGATTTTGCTCATCCTTAAAGAGAGCAAACCCTTTACAATTTTCAAAAAAACTATTTTTTTCGTCATATTTCGAAAGTATAATGTATTGAGAGTATACTGGAAAGAGAAAAAATTGAAAGATTAAATATTAACGGAGTTATAGCTATCAGTTATACCGTATACGAGCGAGGCAGGTTGCCGGAGCGCTTAGGGTGGAGCAACCTTTCTTTCACAATACCTTTGTATAATCCTTTATTGTACGTTTTGGCAGGGCATTGACTAAAGTACCGTTACATTGCATTAGGTATTGGTAAGACATTACATATATATGTAGCGTAAAACTGCGGTAAACTAAATGCACGTTGTCCGAGCATTAGAGTTAGTTTAGCTGGAAAGTTTGTCGTGTGCGGTTGACACAAAATACTACGGTTTGAGTATAAAGAGAAACGTAAATAGTGATGAAAATATGAAATGGCTACATATAATCATATTTTCTCAACAAAAGAATAGCCGAGTCATGAAAACTGCCCGACTAGCTTCAGAAAGTTATCGCATTAAAAAAAGATCCAAAGCTTGAAGATCTTAACTTACTTCATTACTTAGCGACGAGATTAAACAGCATCTCTTACCAATTTATAAATATTTATCCAGGAATGATTTACTTGAAAGATACTAAGGTGGCCATACCCAAAATGCTAATAAGTTTAATGAAACAGTTAGGCGATTATCTTTGAAGCACTAGCATATTTTTTTTCTTTTTTTTATATTTTTATTATTAATAAAACATATAATACAAAAATTACATATTGTACTAACAGGAGTTATTTAAAACTCATTTGGGACCGTACATAACAAAAAACATTTTTATGACAATACATAATATCATACAAATTAATACATCCGAAATAAAAAGAAAACATTACTGTATAAGAAACATAAAACACCATCTTATATAAACTACATTAATAATTATCAATATCAAAAAGATTTGGAAATATTTTTTAATTGCAACACTTCTGGATTTTTTATTCAGTTTTTCGTATCTTAGCTCATCAGGCAGTTTATTATATTCGGAATGGCCAATATTTTCCAAGGACCTACTGCCAAACTTTGTTAAGCAAAACATAAGACACATGAAGATTCCTTGAATAACGCGTATTGTAATTATGAATATTATGACCAAATATGTATTTTAAATTTGAGCGAGCAGAAAAGTTGATGATATTCAAAATCAAAAATAAAATCATTGAAATCTCAGCCTACATTGCTGCAGGGATATTCAATAAAGGCTACACATCCATTTTAAGAGAAATGAGTGAGTCAAATATAATTGTTGGCACCTACTTCAAAGTTTTCGCCGAAAACATAGGATGAGGAGCGATGAGAAGCGTGGTCATGCCACGTCTTCCTTGGTCGTCCTCGTCTCACGTTACCGTTCATTTTCGCCATATATACTTGTTTTACCATTCTTTTGTCGTCCATTCGTTCTACATGACCAAACCATCTCAGAGACCCATTAAAATAAGCATTAATTTATTTTATTTGCCGCGTATCGCGAAATGAATGTAGTAATATGAAATATGAGATAACAAGTTATAACTTACGAAATCCTTCGGACTAAACCTGTTCAAGTTGTATTAACATAACATTGTTATTATCACAACCTTGAGGCAGGTCAAAACTCTCCCGAGAGGGGGGACCTCGGCGGAAGGAATGCGGGGAGAGGATATGCCGACATAACTTATAAAAAACGAAATGAAATAACTCTTAACAAAGATAAATAGACGGTAGTAAACAGTTGCCGTAAAAAGGCAGAGTTATCCCACTTAACTACCAAAAACGGAGAAATCCATGTAATGAATTCAAGCTGCATTGTTATATTAGAGCGGCGTATACGTATACATGTTACATGTGAACATAAAACGAAACAAAAATAACACTAAAAAGTTATATATTATAGGGTCAAAGCACCAATGAATGACCGTTTAAGGTTCAGCTTGTAATGAAATCCACATTAAAGGTATAAAATTCATTATTTAAGCGTACAAATGAAAAGAAAACAATAAAAAACACATTAATTTTTCTAAGTACTTTTACTTTTTTATATTACAATTATAATTGATATTACTCTAAAACAATAGCAGAATCACCAGTGAATGACCACTACCACCCCAGTAAAAATAATACTCAGATTTAGTTACATCATAACATTATAAAACACCCTAACACATTAGAATATGGATATATCAAAGAATTGCATAAGAAATAGCATCAAATAAAACACTTACCACACCTTTCCTTATAAAAACACTATCAATCTCAGAACTATAACGGGAAGACGCACTATTACCTTTTGACAACTCACAGTTCAAAACTGATAGATTTGTTTCTTACCAAAAGATGTGTCCGCCTACTGCTTTTGTCATAGTTTCTAGTGTTAAAAGTTTTTTGACTGGACACATGTAACAATTCTTATTATATGTAAAACCAATGGTCATTTACTGGGGGGGTGGTCATTTACTGGTGCTTTGACCCTATGACAGATTTAGCATAATATAAACTCCTACAGAGAAAAATTCTAATGCTGAGCGTTAAAACACTTTAAAGTGTTTAATAAAGTTTTAAAAGGGTAAAACGACTGTCTGTAAAATATCAAATGAAACGAGTTATTTATGAACATCTACTACCTACCTATAAACAATGAGTTCTGCGATTTATCAAATATTTCAATACACTGTCTCCGTGGCGGCCTCCGTGATGTAGTGGTTAATACACTCGACTCACACATGGAAAGTTCTGGGTTCGATTCAGCATTTACAGCACGGTATACAATTCACCACTGTAATTGGGCCTCCAGTAGCTCAATCACAAATAACTACCAACGTGCTAGTAAGCGACGTGATAACGATTTCTCACCATGGTTATTTATCGTATTCGCGATCACAATGGAACATCCGTGAACAACTAATATTGAATGTCAAAAAATTTACGTTTCACGACGTATAATCCTGCGCAATTACATATTTGAATTTCACAGGTGTAAATATGGAAAATATTCCAAAACTGCTATTTTTATTTATTTTTTTATTATTTACCATGCTATTTAGTGCATTTAGCCGGCGGTTGGCAAGCCAAATGTCAAGAAAAGCAGTCCCCATAGTAATTGCAATTTAATTTTAACTTTTTTGTATTAGAGACTCCTTACTATTTTGCAAATGCAATATATTGTATTATTTTTTAAATTAAACGCCGATGTTCCGTCAATTAACTGTATTTATTTACGAGGAAAACAAAAAACAAACCGACACGAGCGTTGAAATAAAGATTACACACGCGTCGACTTATGACTGCGATAGCTTAAGCATGTTCATTATTGTTCATTGTGATCGCTCAAATGATTAGCATGTTTTTAAGCACGTCGATATTTATATGTGATTGAGCTACTGGCCTGTAAGTTTTATCTTCATTTTTGCAAGCAACTCACTCTGTCCATTTCGACAAAAA
This sequence comes from Micrasema longulum, assembly GCF_059751315.1. NCBI lineage: Eukaryota > Metazoa > Arthropoda > Insecta > Trichoptera > Brachycentridae > Micrasema > Micrasema longulum. The sequence goes on along the minus strand of NW_028279442.1, from coordinate 57,067 downwards.
CGCAACGAAAAATATAATAAAGTCTTTAGAGTACACTTCAGTTGAGGCTAGTGTATTGCAAAAAGTTAAGTTAAAAATAAGTTTAAAAGAGTTGAATAATTGTTAACAGTGAAAAATTTTTGGTGCAAATAACCCGGACGATTAACTCAAGTATAATATTTTTAAACATACTCAAAATATTGCTGCCGATTTTGTACTGCAATCGATAATAAATTATTTTTTTATTATATAACGTAATGTCATGCTTAGTTATGGTCCACTGAGCCACTGAGCAACAATTAACGAGACAAAATGCACATTACAGATTACAATGATTCATGCGGACTTTGCTAACCGCGAGAATACAAACAAAATTTAGTTATAATCATAGAATTACTATTAAGTACAGAATAAAAATAAACTATATTACTTAGCGAAGATTAGATCCTAAGCATAATGTTTAGAATCGTCAATGGCGTTTTGGAAAAAAAAAAGTCTTACATCGATACTATATTCCTTAAAATGTAACATGATTAGAATGACAGTTGTCAGAAAAAGTGACGACATAACTTTGTAGTAACGTCAAAGGAGTTATTTATCTTGACACACGAAAAATAATTTGTATCTGGCGTGTTAATTTATTTTTTTAATACAATGCTTGAAACATAAATCAACATTAACATATAAAATCAGCTTTAAAACTAAAATAAACCTAATTATTAACGACGTTCTTACAAGATTATATCATTTTGCAAAAACGTTAGAGATGGGACAAATTGATCAATGTAAATTGATCGAATAAAAAAATTATTCATTTGATGTTGTTCATGAAAAAAGTATAAATGTCTCATTTTCTGGTGAATAATTGTGTTAAACAGTACTATAAGAGCCTTTTTTTGCGTTTTTTACAATATCAATTTTCGGAAACAGAGTTTCATGATTGCATGAAATAACTGATAAAATCGATTTGATCAGTGATAATACAGTTTTGTATGTGAAATCGAACCAGGGCCTGAATTACAGTGGGAAGTTAACATTTATCTTCAATTTTATTTACAAAGTAAAATTACATTTTCTGTTTGAAAAATAGAATATGCATGCAATATGTTTTTCTTAACATGTTTGATTACAGGTAATCGACGAAGATACTTTATATTTATACAAATATGCACATTTTCGTACTTAAATACCGGTTTTACTTTATACTATCTTGATATGTACCGGTAAAGATATCGTTTGTAAATGAGGCCCTTAACCCTTAACGACATGACAAGTGCTTTGGACACGATTATTCCCATTTAAAAGTCCTGGAAAAGGATATTGGGTGGAAATGAGACCGCCTCGTAATGTACAGGTTACTACGTTTTCCTAGTATCCCTGAGGTCCCGGGTTCGATTCTCAAAAAGATCGACGTAAAATATTAGAATAAATCAGTCTGAACTGGCACTTGAAAAAATACTGATCGTCTAGCCTTGATTCACTGGATACGATGCAATCGCAGTACTAATGCAGTGCCTTATGCACTATTTTATTTAAACACGCTAATTTTCAACAGTGTTTTGAGTCTGTCCAAATGTTTGTAGACATGCTGGATTCCCTCTCTGGGGAGCGATTAAGATCTAAATTTGAAAAAAAAATTGAGAAGGGAATATGGAAGTTTACGCACGACTTTGATAATTCCTTATCAAAAATGGTTTACCTTAATGTTGCATCAAGTAGGATAATTTTCCATTGTGTTTTATTTCATTCCTCCTTCCCATTAAAGACCGGTAATTTAATTATTTGCACACACATATTTGATTTTTAATATCCACTTTTTTATTTACCTCTATTCGTTCGATAGGTAATACGAATTAGGCACCTACTCAACGAACATGAGATATTGATTGTTGTGCTATAAAATTTCTCTAGAAACGGTTCTTTTAATTCGGTAAATTAATCAAATTGCGACACATTTTGAAGTACAGGTATTCAAAAACAAAAATTGACACAATACATAATATACACTATTTAGAGTTTAACAATCTATTTAGCATTATTTATAAAAATAATAATGTAATGTAGACCTGTTATAGCAAAACACGACTTCATATTTTTTTTTAATAAGAGAGATATATCAAGTCGTTTATTCTTTATTCTCATGTGACATAATATCGACACAAGGGTTAAACTTTATCGGTTTGTAAGTAAAAAATTGTGACAATAAGCCCCCAGTTTTACAGGAAACATCTAAAACAAATAAATCAACGAATGAACAAAAATACAACATGCTTGAACAATAAAATGTATAAAATTAAAAGGTATATCTTCCCTTGGTAAGACTTATTGCAGACTAATAATTATTCCCATGGACAGTATGGAAACCATTAACAGTATTGGTTTTACTCACGGAGATAATAATTAATGGTTCGTTTCAGTTGACTCTCAAGTAACCACAAGATACATGAAACCAAATACGCTCCAAAATGCCAGAATTTGTATAAGATCGTTTTAATCAAGCTCGAAACCCTTCAAAGAAGATGAATGTTCCTTTTGACCTTTAAACGAACAGGATACCACATACCAAAAAAACAAAATGGAGAATTTAATAATGGAGCAAAGACGTCTGGTGTTGTTAGATCCTTAAAAACAGATTCATTTAATATTTTTTCTAAAGGCTAATCGAATATATAATTTCTGAAAATTAACAAGGGATTGTCTTTTGTTTTAGAACATTAATAATCAAAACCTTTTTACCGACATAATATGAAAAAAAGATCTCAACTTAAACAAATCAAATCTACTATTCCAAAAATTTTTTTTTTATTATTATGGTAGTATTTTATCGAATTGGAGTTACGCTCTCCTTTAGTTCCACCAATAAAGTCAGGTTTAAAAAAGTTTTAAGTCAGTAATTAACAAAATGGCTTAGAAATTACTCATTTGCCCATTCGACGAAAGGCGCAATAATAATTATTATTGAACATCAAAAATGGTATGTATAAATTAGTAATAATAATAATCCAACATATTAGCTTAACTTTTTATGGTGCAATCGGCCCAAAGGACTTCGGAAGAAACGCTATGTTCCTTTTGACCTTCAAAATCTCAAGATCTAGAAGTTTTAAAGAGAAGATCGATGGATAAACTAATAGAGTACGTGGCCTTCTTAGTTCCCAAAAGGATTGGTATCCATCCGAGGATTCTTATCATATTCCAGACAGGTTCATAAAATCCCGGTTTATCGATTCTCTCTAGATAATAAAGTGAAAACTTTGCGATGGATGGTGATCTGCGAACAATATCACGTTGACATTACCGCGGTTACGTAAAACGATCTCGTCGTCCGCGTCCGTCCCCTACCTACTACCTACAGGGCTACAGGGTTGCCAATTGTGGCGATTCCGGTTTATACGAAAACCTCGCCATTGTTTCCTCATCCGCCAGTAATTATGCATAGATATACATTGGCAACACAGATGCGAGTCTAAAATTACAGAAGGGGAAATTCCGTGAGCGAAACTATGAAAATCGTAGAGAAAAATACTCTTACCGAAGAGCAAAAAACATATTTATTTATTAATCGTGTATACGTGCATACGTAGTTTCAGGGAACTTATAACACAGAAGCATTTACAAGGATAACTTCTACATGATGATTTATCATTATAAGTAGACATTATAATAATAAATATGTATATTCAAGCATTCTTGTCCTAATCCCGCCCAATTTACAGTAACTTGATGTTCTTAAAATAAATATTAAAAAATTCTTTGATTATTGAAAATATTTACGAGTACATGAAAATAACATTTTTATATGTATAAACTTATATGTATTTATTTGATATGTAATATAATTTTTCACTAACTTTGTATACTTTGTGGAAATCTGTTATTAGTTCTGAGTAATTAATTAATATTAATATTAAGAATAATGAGTTAAATACAGGAGTGAGACATCTGCTCAAATTATGGTTAATGAGAGTATTAATGATAGTTTTTAATGTTTAATAAGATAATAAAATATGGTATGGTATAGTATGTATTGTTTTTCAAATAAATTATGATGAATGTAGGTTAAGTATGAAAAATCGAAGCAATATATAAGAACCTGCTGACGTGTTGTATGCTTTCAATTCAGCGGGACTTTAATTTTAAGACTATTGTGTAAATATTTTTGAAAAATAAAATACGACGGTTCACATCTTCCAAAACACTTGATATGCAACCGAAATTCTCCGGATAGCGACTACAATTCCTGGACGATTCCGGGTAATCCGGTCAGGTCGGCAACCCTGGTTACGTAGCCAGTGGCTAGTTCCCCATTCCCTTGTGGGCCGATCAGTGTTTGTATTATATTAGAATACAATTTCGGTACACGCTGCTTTAATAGCGGTCACGACCGGGGTGTCCTTGAATGTCATACCCAATGAACGGCCACCTATATTTATTTGTACATTGTGACGGCACCACTGAACACATACACAAATAATATTGTATTGTGCCAGCATTATCTTCAGCGTTTGAAATTATGTGTCGCATAGTACAGAATAATAAGGCACACCGTAATCAGAGGTTTCCAATCTGAATACAAATGAATGTCGAATAGATCTTTACAGAGACGGAGAAAAATATTATGGATGGAGAGGCTTAAAAACTGGCAATAGCTGGTGTAAGAAAAATTGACACTTAAGAGAACTCATTCGTTGTTAAATCAGGCCTAAAGCGGAGGGCGATAATAACCTCCGCACAGAATATGCAAGTATAATGTTATAAATGTGTATGTTTCTTCAAACGCGAAATTTAAACCACAATCAAAAAGATTACCGATAATAATTTTTAAAAAAGGTGAAAATAATTTTCTATTTATAATCCATTTTCATCATTCATATTATTTTATTTTAAGTTATCAAATGAAGGGTAAGAACGGGCTAATTAACAAATAATGAATTTAACGGGTGAGCAAAAAGAAGAATGAAAACCTTATATGTGGGACTCTGGGTTCATGTATTTAATAAAATAGGTTTTCAATTAATGTAATATATATAATTTCATACAACCACAGAAAAGAACAAACTAAAAAGTCTACTTTATATTTTTTTTAACTTTTTTTTAACTGACAAAAACGAGCTTGTTACCATTAAGGTGCCTCAATGCTTGTCGTTGCAGCCACATTTTTGTCAAATTTTGGCTGTTTTTTTTGCCAGCCGGTTGTAAGACAGGAAGCCACATTTTGTTATTTAAGAACATCGTCACCCCAGACAGTAAAACTCGCAACTCTTAAATTTCTCCGAAAATGAGATTTGAACGCCATATTAAAGTTTAAATTATTTTACATCTTCGGTGAAAACCTCGAAAATGCGTGAAATAGTTTAAGATGATAACAGAAAAAATAAAAACCTCCAAACTCCATCACGTTCATAAGTCAAATTGGAAATTTATCTGATGTCGAATTAAATAAAATTGATGAAAATCGGGCAAAATTTTTGCATTTTTAATTTGAATACAAAAATTATGAAAAAAGAATAATGAATAAAAAAGTTGTTATTTGTCATTTATAGAACGATTTAGAAAGTGGCCTAAATGCCGAAAAGTTTGCTTCAATATTTTACATTTTCGAAATTGATAAAATATCACTAAATATTCCACTTAGAAGCAATAAGATTATTTTGTACAGTGATGGTTGTACGTATCAAAATATAAAGTATGTGATGTCTAATGCTCTACTCAATGCAGCTATGAACTCCAAAATTTGGAAGATTGAGCAGAAATATTTGGAAAAAGGGCACACCCAAATAGAGGCCGATTCCATAAATGCCACAATAGAAAAACGTTTAAAAAATAAAACATTAATGTTCCGCAGAGTACTACGGTATTTGTAAGACAGCCCGAAAAAATTCACAGCCTCACGATGTTTATAATTTACACCATGTTTTTTTTTTAATCTTCCGATTTTTTTATTTTTGTAAAAATAATTCAGCCAGAAGAATCTCATCCACATCAATAAAGGTTTCAGCTCTTTTACTACTGACAAAAGTCGAAAGATGAGGGAGTTGAGGAAATGTGAATGTTTAAACATATGCAGAATTGTGAATATTATATAATACAAACACAAGAGTCTTACTCTTTTTTGGCAAGTTAATCCTGAATTGTTATTTTTTTTTATTTCTTTATGTATATTTTTGTGTTAAATAAAGGTTTATAATAAAAAAAGTAACATTTACTGTATTGGAATTTACAGGTCATATGTGAACTGTCTTTAGCTGGTTTAAGTGGCCCCTTTACGCACTGTGTAACTACACCATTCTGCCTATGTTTAAACATCCACATTTCTTTTTTTTTATTAATATTTTTTGTTAACAAAATATTGCATTTTCTTAGAATTTACATTTACTGCTGTCAACGCCTATATTAACATAAACATTTGTCTGTGGCCCTCAATTTAATTTTCCCAATTCCGATAGGGACAACTCTTCCATCTGTCGACTTGTGTGAAATAAGTGGATGTTTAAACAAATGCAGAATGGAGAATGTTACACAATAAAGCGGCCATTTAAACCAGCCAATGTACATGTTCGGACTTCTATATTCCTCCTCAAAAATGTTTTCCCTCTCTGTTGAAATAAATTTTAGTATTGACACTTGCTGAAAACACATATTATTATAGATTAATAGATTTTCAGGCATAAATTAAAATGTTTTTTTTATGATTGCTAAAAATATCTTACGAACACTGAATTATAAGTTACAAGTATTAAACCACTCGACACTTTTGCATGGACTTGTTAAATATTTTAATTATATTCAGATTAGAAACAGCACGCGCAGCGTGATTAAATAATAAATATTCATTGGTTGCATGTTTTTTTAAAACAAAACAAAAAACATTTAAAATGTGGCGGAGAAAAAGTCGATACGTTGTATTGTATATGTTGTATTTTGTCTGTTATTAATTTTATTTTATATGCACTTACAGTGTACAGGAACAATCTAACCTTATGCCAAGATAGAAACACAATTAACGCAATAACAAATAAAAACTAAAGAAGAATTATGATTTTAAGAGTCATATTTTTTTAACATATTACAACAGAGATGAAGAACTTTTTAAAGAGGGTAATATGTAAGTCTAGGCATCCACAGGGCTTATGACCTGTCATTAGCTGGTTTAAGTGGCCACTTTATACACTGTGTAACATTCACCATTCTGCCTATACTTGAACCTCTATATTCCTTCACTTCTTCCATCTGTTGACGTTTGTAAAGTTAACGGGCTGGAACTTTTTTCGTTGCGGGTAAGATTCATATTTTTTTTAATAAAATTTTTTTTTTTTGCATTACAATAGGTATACATTAGTTACAAGTTACAAAAACACAAAAAAAACTATTACATTAACACAAAAAAAATATATTTTACCTAACGCAACGAACCGTCTGAAAATATTTTTAAATTTTTGTACTTCTCGGACCAGGTGGATTTATCAACAATGTTTCAAGTTTGTCCAAATTTTTATAGACAAGGACTGAATTCAACCTCCTAGGGAACTGTTAATATTAGGAGCTGAAAATATAGGCAGAATGATAAATATAACAGTGTGTAAAACAGCCACTTAAACCAGCCAATGACAGGTCATAAAGCTTGTGGATGCCTAGACTTCTATATTCCCTCCACTAAAAAGTTCTTCATTCCTGTTCTAATATGTCAATATTAACAGCTCCCCATGGGGTTGAATCCAGTCCTTGTTTACAAAAATTTGGACAAACTCAAAACATTGTTCATATTTGTAATAAATATTTAAACAATATTTAGAGGACGTCCAAATTTTTGTAGGCAAGGCTAGATTCCACCCCCTAGGGAGAGTCAAACAGTTTTTGTGTGATAACATGAGATTCCAGATAATGTTTGTTTCATAAATTACATGAGTGAAACTATGTTTAAGAGGCAAAAAATCTTGCTATTGGAGAGTATTAAGCCTTCATAATATAGAGCCATCACTCAAGGGTTCCTGGCCTGATATGCTGTCCCAATTTACGCCTTAAATATTTTGTTATATTTTGTAATGTTATTTTGGTCAAATAAAATAAATTTACATGAAGTGAGAGTGCAAATTTCAACATACGGTTTTATCAAAATGCAACGAACCGAATAAAAAAAAAGCACGCAAGACAATAGGAAATCAAAGTCAATTAAGTTATTAAAAAACATTTTGGTGATTCGTTAGTAATTAGGTAGTACCTACTCGTATCATTAGTGGTTACTCGCTACCCATCATTCGGGGAACGCGAGCGTGTTAAAACAATAATCAAGTTAAAATATAGACTGTAGTGTACCCCACCCAGACGATATTATGTTATGTGCGTACTAGCTGGTCTCTAGTCTCCCACCAAGAATCTGGTTTGTGTATATATTTACACGAGACCTGTAGTTAATAGTATTCTTTGTACATACGACAAAAAAGGAACTACGATATATTCCTGTCGCGCGCCATGCGCTCAACTTCATATAAGGAAAGTTGCCCAGTATCTAGAAACATTAACGTATAAAATACCTATAAATTCATACCCGTACCGAGCTATCTGCAGTAAGTATAAGTATGAATTCATGCATGAGCATTTCCTTAAGCTTTCCATTCATGTCTTCCTGGAGTCTATAAAGCAAAGAATAATATATTTTTATCAATGAAATATAATTGGATAATTTTCTTTGATGAGACATGAACAATTGACGCTAGATTTTGTAAGGTTGTTGATTTACATGATGGGTTATCTACATCCGATATTTTTTTTTCTTCAAAACGAGTCCCTTATCACGTTATGAACCATAATATTGATTGGACCAGGTGCCTACTGCAGCCAATTACGGTCATAATTAACGAGAGAAAATCGCAATCGATTGACAATCGAAAGAAATCAATGTCAAGCTTCATTATTTAAATAAGGTAAGATTGGAGCTTTTTCTTACTTACTAATTTATTAGGTATCTACTTAAAACGCATCATTACACTTTAAAAGTAAATAATATTTATAAGCTACACGCTGCACACAGGCTACTTATAAAATGATGACAGGCGTCAACCGAGTTTTCGTCTTAAAATAATTCATAAATAACTGAAATCAGCGGGAAAACGAGTATGTTAAATATTGTGAGATACATAGTTCTATGGGATACGAACGAGGATTTTGGCATTCGCGAAACGAAGACACGACGTATGCACTCTGAATAATTGAGATATATGTGCGTATTTTCTATTTTTATGGATGATAAAACTTTTAACATTACGTGCATTTTGTTTTATAAATGCAGAAGTGCTACTTGTTTTTAAAGGCATAAATTTGACATCAGAATGAATTATGTGGTTGCCAACATGTCAACAAAAATTACAGACATATTAAAACTCCTTAGTACACTTACACAAGCGTACAAAAATGATTAGGTACTTGCAACATTACATAAAGAGGAACATAATAAAATAGGATTTAGATAAACAATAAGCGAAACGCACACGCATTTATCATGCTACAATGTTGCAATACAATCTACTACTGTTCGCACTAATGCAGTAACTTTAGAAGCTTAAGAGCCCGTGACATTCAGCATTCAGCGTTTGGCTTCCATTTGCAGTCTCGTGCGTGTAACGTGTATCGTATGTAGATGTAGATACTAGATACATAGAGCATGCGTGCTGCGCCTGCGGTCGCAATTATTGTAATATACTACAGGGCATAGCTATATCCATTCAAGAATAAGGAAAACTTTATCGTTTGCAATATTAACTTGAGTAGAACGATACGCGGGAATAATACAAGAAACGAAAATAACAAGCAAGCAGCGCGGTTGTCCCAAATTACGACAAATATTTCTCAAAAACATGTTTTATTATTACATAGAAATCTTGTGTAATACGTACTAGAGGCGCAGAATTCATCCGTGTTTTGGAAACGGGGTTGCGGTTACGTGTTCTCTGCGCGTTTAGTATAAAGAATTATCGAACAGTAAAAGGAACACGAAAATTTGATAACGTTCTCCAGAAAAGCTTATCTGGTTATTAAAATCTATGTTTTACTATCCTTTGAAATGATGTAACATAAGTAAAGGCGTTAAAATTGTTCATAGCCATTATACTTCAATAGATATTAAGGCCGCGCGATCATGAATTGTGGTCGAAAGAGTGAACTTGAATATCCTGAAAGAAAAATGAAGCAATCGTTTAAAATCTGATTAATTTGTTTGCTTTGTCATTGCCAACGACGATCACTTGAAATTTCAGAAAATTATTAAAATTTCAAAATATATAGCCTATTCTACAAAATTAAAGACCAAATGATTATGTACGAAGCTTGTGTTCAAAATTAACTGAGCTACATGATCGCCTTCTGGGGAACCGGTAACAAGACAGACATAACAAGGATACAAAGACAACAAAATAAAATCGTAAAACTAATATACAACTTCTACTCGACCCCTACGACTGAACGTTACAAAAAAACACGCCAGTTTGACATAAAATACTAGTCAAAAATTGAGACGGTAAAAATTGTACGTACACAAAATTGCACTAGGAAACATACACGATGAGACGATGACATAAAAATAACCAAAAATATTGACATACACAAATATAATATAATATAATACAAGACAACAACAACACCCCCACATTAAACAAGTAAGGACAAATGCAGGACATTCTAACAGTGGACCTAAACACTACAATCACTTACCTGACTCTTCGAAAAAGTATAATGGAGATTTTTTTTAAATCAACATTAAGCACATGATGACCACACTAACCTACGAAACATGACTTGACATATTACAATAAAATACTTTGTATAACCCTAAGGGGTTTTCTAAAATTACAAATAAATAGAATAATAATGAAAAAAACGCTTTGAAAGCCATTCATAATCAGACGGCTGGACGACATATTGCTATGCAGTAGAATAATATTATTATTGAGTATTTTTACAGAGATATTTCTGATAATAACTGCAGGATTGTTAATCTTTCACAAACGCCTAGACGGATTCAACATCAAAAAAGTATTTTGGCCATATTTGCTTTTGGCTCTTTGCCACGAAGTGAGTTATTTTCATGTTTAACTGTTAAATTAAGTAATTACTATCTTGTAATTAATGTTGATAATTCATTATGACACTTGACACTCCGCACAAGCAGTCGCAAATGAAAACTTTAACTAGAAGTACGCACAAGACTTTTTCAACAATATATACAATTCGCTGTTGAGTAAACTATTTGGTAAGTAATTACAAAGGAGAATAGTGTACATTTTCTTATGTATATGCTCGTATACATTATAAATTGCTAGCAGGGAGATACGAAGTTTTATTCTTGTGTGTTATTTCAATGTGGTGAAATGTTTATACAAAAGTTTACATACGTTAGGTTTCGGAATATTTTTTGACTATAAATTATACAAAAACTAACATGTGGTTAACAGATTGTCGAAGGGTAGTGTCATCTGATTCTTAATACCAAAACATCAGTAAATTGGTAAAGCTTTAATGAGAAATTTTATTTAGTATCGGTAAATGCCTTAAGTCATTAAATATTATTGTTTTATTTTATTTCATTTTAAGATTCTTCTCATCGTTTCTTTGAATCCCATAAAATATGTGTATATTTATGTTTTTCCTATTTGAAGATGTTTTTTTTTATTTTTATATCCGAACATGTTTTTCACTCTTTTTTGTACTTTCATTGATAACCTTACATAATACGGTGGCCTCCGTGGTGTAGTGGTCAAGATGCTTGACTCACGCACGGAAGGTTCCGGGTTCGATTCCCGGTGAGAACACAAAAATTAAAATATGATTTTTCTCAAGCCTGGTTGTTCTGTGATGTAATTCACCACTGTTATTGGGCCTCCTGGCCTGTTGTAGTGCAAAAAAAATAAATTAACTCACTATACTTTTCATTAAAATATATCTGCCTTTCAATTTATCCGAATCAATAAGTTTATATAATATTCTAATATTTTGATTGTGCTTATGGGAGAAAAGTCAATGATAGGAATTTATGATGTGACCAAATATCTACAAACTTACTCACACATTATCAACTATATCACACAACTGTGTAAAATATAAAACTATGTAACCGTACTGTATGTTTCCTGGATAAAAGAAAAATAAAAGAAGAAAAAAAAAAAGCTGTTTTATAAATGAAAGTATCCCATATTTAAACACGGACGATAAAATCTATAATCCGTAAAAAAAAATCATCGATCTAGCGCCATAATCCAGGGGGAAAATACGGGAATGCGTTTGTACGAAGATTAGTCAGACCGCGTGTTCTCTTACCCCCTGAAACCTGAATTAAATCTAGCAGTTGCAAAAATATTTGATACATTACTATGTTAGGTTGAACATGCATTCGGTTTTAAAGGATGATTTTTTATTAGTATGCGAAATAAATACCCGTTGCAAATACATACTACAATACATTTTACAAAATAAAAAATAACAATTTCAATGAAAATGTTTATACAACAAACATAAATTTAAAAATATCAAGTCAGGCCAGTTGCCATTTGACCTTAAATAATGCAAATAAAAACGTAAGGAATCAGGTGCTCCAACGAGACTCGAACCGTCAAAACGTGAATGCCATTTTTAGCGAGCTTACGGATTGAAACCTAGCTGACAAAAATAGAGCGTATAGAGAATATTGTGAGCAATTAGAAAACAAAAACCAAACCATAGAAACATATTACAAAAGAGACGAAGAGAAGGTAATATAGAAGTCTAGGCATCTACAGGACTTATGACCTGTCAATGGCTGGTTTAAGTGGCCACTTTACACACTGTGTAACATTAACTACTCTGCCCATATTTGAACATCTATATTCCTTCAATTCTTTCATCTGTTGATGTTTGTGAAGTTAAAGAGCTGAAACCTTTATTTATGCGGGTAAGATTCATCTAATTGAATTATTTCGCCTACATACTAAGCAAGGCCTGAAAATGTTATTTTTTCAATTTCTATACTTCTTTATGCACTAGGTGGATTTATCAACTATATTATCTCTGTTATAATATGTTAATATAAACAGCTCCTCAGGGAGTTGAATCCAGTCCTTGTCTACAAAAATTTGGACAAACTCAAAATATTGTTGTTAAACTATAGAAAAACTTTAAAAAAACATAGACCAAAACGGTCGTTTAAAATTATATTACTTATTTATTTATTTATTTTCATTTGGGAAAAAAATAACAGTTTTTACATATATTGTATAAAAAAAATAAGAATACATATGAACGAAAATTGTGAAAACAGTCAATAAAAATTTTCCACAGTTGTGTAAGATATCAATTGAGTACATTATCAGTATCAAAATAAAAGCAATTAACAATTGTTAGGCACTTAGAAACTTGCAAATAAAATAAAAATACATATACTTATTTACAGTTATAAAAATAAAGTTAATAGAAATAAGATAAACTTAAAGAATAAGAAAAAAAAAAGTTATGAAAAAATAATGTAAAAGATACAAAATACTTATACTTATGTGAAGGTACAAATTAATGAACATTTTTTGTAGATTATCTATGAAAAAAAATGACCGCTCGCCACTGATATCATGTATATACTCTAAGAAAATAACATAAAATCGTTTAACAGAGGGTGGTAACGTCAAATAGAATGGAAATAAAAAAATAAAAAAATTGCTATCATTTTAACGTAAATACTTGTAAAATAACGATTTTCTAAAGAACTTCGAGAGTTGTTTATTTTTGGGGTGGGCCATCACGGCATCACGGGAGCCGAGTTCGTCTGAATAGCTTGGAGACAGAAAAAACTTCTACGAGTATAAATATGGCTCAATGGAGTAGCGGAATGGCGAATGGCACATGGCACACGAATGGTTGCAAGACTAAACTAATAGTCGGTACTTAAACGGTGTATTATAGTGGTCGCCCTACTGAGTCTAGTACACCGCGGCACATTCTGTGTGGACCAGATGCACCTATAGTCCTTAATATATAGCTTGATTAGAATGACATTAGCAGGAATTAGAGGCAAAATTAGCAGGAATTATAGGCAAAATTAGCAGGAATTATAGGCAAAATTAGCAGTTCATAATGGAGTCCATAACGGAGTCCCGGACCCTGATGTATGGGAGCGAAGTATGGACTTGGAAAAACAGGGATGAAAGTAGGCTGAATGCTGACGAAATGCGATCTCTCAGGCGAGTGTGTGGTAAAACTATGTACGATAGATGCACAAATGTTGAGATCCGTACCTTATGTAAGGCAGAGACAAGCATTATCGACAAGATCAAGAAAGGAGCTCTGCGCTGGTTTGGACATGTAGACCGAATGGACAGCGAAAGAACGGCTAAGAATATTTACAATGCGAATGTTGATGGATGCAGAAATAGAGGTAGACCGAGAAAGACATGGCACGACCAAATCCAACAAATACTTGAAGGTGGACATGTCAAAAGTCGGAATAATCGGCGCGCGTGCATGAGAAGATGTATGAATGTAGAAGAAGCGAGATCTGTATGCAAAGATAGTGATGTGGCATTCTATCCTCTCTGCCTACCCTTACGACGAAACGGCGTGATGCTTTGTTGTCATTGTTGTAGAATGATATTTGTCAGAAAAAGGAACGACATAACTTTGTAGTAACGTCAAAGTAGTTATTTATGACACACGAAAAATCATTCGTATCTGGCGTGTTAATTAATTTTTTTAATACAATGCTCGACACATAAATCAACATCAATATATAAAATAAGCTTTAAAACTAAAATAAACCTAATTATTAACGACGTTCTTACAAGGTTACATCATTTTGCAAAAACGTTAGAGATGGGACAAATTGATCAATGTAAATTGATCGAATAAAAAAATAATTCATTTGATGTTGTTCATAAAAAAGGTATAAATGTCCTATTTTTGGTGAATAATTGTGTTAAACACACTATAATAGGCTTGTTTTGCGTTTTTTACATCAATTCTCGGAAACCGAGTTTCGTGATTGCATGAAATAACTGATAAAATCGATTTGATCAGTGATCATTAATTTCCCATCAATAATGAAATTAGTTGGACTGTTGTCATTCTAATCAAGCTATATTGTCACTAGTTATATCGACGAGCTACGTAATACGATCAGAAGGGCGTGAAATAATTTGTCACCGAACGTACACCTGACTGCGCTATCATAATAAAATTCATAACGCACCCCCGTTAGGAAAGTGTCACAATTCACAACTCAAAAAAGTAAGCTTTGAGAAAAAAATATAATTTAGTATTATAAAATTATAAACTTATGATATTGGTTTTGAAGCAAATACAACAGTAATGCAGTTGTACAGTATTTTTATTAAATATTTAATGTTTTCTTTTTAATGTGTGATGATGTTATTTAATCATAAACTGCTTAATATATACCTACATTTATTTTAAAGTTTGAAAAACTTTAAACATTACATAACTATATTTCATACATCACCAATATTAATTTTAGTGTAAGATATTGCAAAAAAAACTGTCACAACACAAAATGTAACAGTTTTTTACACAACTTAAGATTTCTTATTAAAAGATAGAAAAAACAGGCATATTTCAAATGCGGCAGTTTTTTTTCACTTTATTCTGATATCAGATTTAGAGTTACGAAAAAATGTAACAATGTTTAATGAAACGGTTTTTAACTTACCTCCGGTAATAGGCTTACGAATATCCGGTAAAACTATCACAATCCAAAATGCAACACTTCTTTTGAACGACGTGATGCACTAAGCACCCACACTTGTGATATAAGTCTGTTGTGACACTATTCTCGATTACATCCACAGAGCTATAGTCACTTCGGTCACATAGTGGTGAGTAAATAAGTAGAGAAGCGGCGATTAAAAAAAAAATAGAATGAGAAATTTGGAATCTACACTCAAAGTTAGGCAGCCTCCGTGATGTAATGGCTAAGACGTTTGTCTCAGGAACGGAAGGTTCCGGGTTCGATTCCCGGCGAGAACACAAATATTAAATGTGATTTTTCTCAAGCCTAATTGGGCCTTTTGGCCAGTTGTGGTGCAAGAAAAATAAAATCAAATAAAAATGTACAATTTTTGAGTTGTGACACTTTTCTAGCGGGGAAGCGATAAGATCTAATAATGGATAATTTTAGTACCTACCCATAGTAATAGATTTTTAGCGTGAGCGATTCTCCGCTTCATTAAAACCCCACTTTTTAAAAATACTCATAAAAAAGCAAAATGAATGTCTACGTTTACCCAAGGTTAAGCGGACAAGATTTTTCTGATATGTACATATAGGTAGGTACCTAAATACGAAACAAGTTACACCCTGGTACAGTGTTGTATGTAGCTAAATATTACGCTATCCAGTTTTTAAGGACTAAAACGCTCGCCATGCCAGTAGGTACTATGGATAGACTTATTTTTTAGCGGAATGTCTGGACTCTGGACTCTGGACACGCGGACGGAAAAATAAACAATCGCGTCTGCTTTTCTCCCTTTCTCCCATACGCTGCGGGTACAGCATTCCTCTTCCGTCGCGACCGAAGCATCGCCATCGACTCGACCGATTGATTATGGATAACCGCTATTCTAATGTATTCTGCATTGTTACAATGGCGATGTGTAGAAATATAGTACCTACGCATACAGTTGCAGCAAGCCCTCGCGTATTATAACACGAAGTGATTACTATTGTACGTATGATATAATCAAATTAGAAAAGAAAAAACTACGACTAATGTACCTATCTATATAATCGATATGTAACCAACGAGATTTACGGAAAATTTCTAAGATATTTTAACAGTCTGTATTGTTATTACATTTTAGATTTTCACGGCTTCCTTCTGGAAGCAGTGATGTGATCCGAAACATCGGAAGAGTGCAAACGAAACATTATATAATAACCCAGAAAAAGTCGTTGCGCAGCCTGTTTTATATACTATGTTTGTTTGCCTAGTCATGGTTTTCTATGTAGAGCAGTATAGGCGAGCACGCGTCCTAGTAAGTTGTACGTGATCTCGCATTCGTTTATGCTTCATCAAAATAAAGCCCGCTGCATGCTGCATGCATAATAAGGCGAAGTTTTATGAAACGAGATTGACTCAATCTCGTCTTAAAATGCCAACACAACTGAGTAAATGGGAAGCGGGACGCTTACAGAAAGGGTCCGCAGATCACGCTAAACGTTTCATTCAAAAATACCGACAAAGGAATCGTAGTTCTCAGCGAGGCATTCCGACAACGATGACAATAATAATTAATACGAAGCACCTCGGGAACTTTAGTAATCGATGCAGTGAATTTCGCCTAACGGGACGTTCAAGGTCCCAAAAACGGGCAGCAAAAGTCGCCTTTGGAGCTTCAAAACAAAGAAAGAAAAGAACTCGAAACCGGTCCGCGCGAAGCTGCGCGCTCCATCTACGCTACCAACTTTATGTACATTCGCAATATTCGTATCACGGAATAGTGCCCCTACGCTGAAACTCTCGCAACTCGCAACTCGGTACCGAAGTGCGGAGTGTATAATGCTTAGGGTTAGCCCTGTAGCGAGAATGCAGGATGCAGGCAGACCGCGGCCGAGACGCGGCGCGGCGCACGACGCCGCTGAATAACTCGAGGGAAAAACTAGCTTCCTTTCTGAGAATCGCAAGTCGCAAGTAATCCCCCTCCAATCAATGGCATTCTGGAAATGCAGTGTTATTGAATGAACACCACAAATACAATAATTTTCGCCATCTTTTAATTCCCATTGCATTCTTATTCAACCGCGGTGGACAGGAAGAAAACCTATAAGGAGTTTTCTATTATTATCGTGTCAACAGAAAAAAAAACGTTTTACCTTACATGGCATCTGACGCGGAGCGGACCCTTTTCGATTTTCTGCGGAGTTAAATAAATTATTGTGTGTCGCGCTGTCTTTCTAGACTCGAGGTTGTTAAAAAAACACGCAAAACAAATTGAAACGAACGCAATGATAGAAGTAAGGATACATTGGGTAAGCCGCAAAAAATATTTTTGAAGTGCCAGGCTAAAAAAATTAAGAAGTCTTTTATTACAGCGACAGATTTTTTTTCAGCAAAAGTATTTTTAAATCTATTTTAATAAAAAACTATTAGTGTTGCACAATCCACATAGTAGCCAGGCTCTTTATAGACCTGGGCGTGGAGGGCGAGAAGTATCCACAGGTCGCAGTGTCGTCAGGATCTTGCATAGCACTGACCCCCACCACTAGGAATAAGAATACACAATCACTGATACCTAGATACGTACTAAATACCTAGAATTATATTCCGTACGTATTAATTGGATATTTCGACATCAATTTGTCGTGATTTTACTAAAAACGATAGTAACTTTAATTAAAACTATTTATAGTGTAAAGAATTTAATTTTGAACGAAACGTCTATATTTCAGACAAATGAAACGTGTTTCTAAGGCACGGCAGTAACACGAAGCTAATTAATTAGTATAGGAGTTCTATATTAACAGGTATCAAAATTGTAAGAAGATATGGCATTTTGATTCAAATAAGGGCCTTAATTGTTTCTTTTGATAAAGATACCTTTGATAAATAGAAATTCAAGAACTAAGGATAGTAAATTTAAGGGTGTATGTGTGAGCTGTGAGTGTGTGGAACATATCATCGTCATCAGTCCCTTTCCGCACCTAATGGTGCATAAGGCACTGCATTGGCACACCAATCGCAGCGTATCTTGATAATTTTTGTTACATGAAGGCAAGATGATCAGTCTCACGCTTCAGGTACCAGTCTAGGGACTATGAAATATGTTTGGTGTAAAAACACCCTTTTAAATAAATAAATTATATCAACCACGTCGGGAATCAAACCCGAGACTTCTAGCATAGTAGACAAACGCGCTGACCATTACACCACGAGGCACGTGGAAAATACAAGATAATCGAACGAATTTATTCCACAATGTTTGCAGACAGGCTGGATTTCCTCCCTAGGGAGTCATTCAGATCAAAATTTGTTTCAACGGAGAGGGAAAACTTGAGAAACTGAGAAGGGAATATGGAAGTCTAGGCATTTAAAAGGCTCATGACCTGTCATTGGCTGGTTTCCTCTCTGTTAATATTTATTGTAAATTACTTAAATTTAGCGTAAAAAGGTTCAGTTATATTTCAGCCCTATTGGAAATTGGATATAAAAAAATGTTTTCTTGCGCGCGGTAAAAATAAGAGCATTAAATTGAACGACAAAATTTCTTGAGAATATAGGAAAAAAAACAATAAAAAATATTTTAATAAAAACGCCCTACTTTGAACGACGTTACTGGTGCATATGAACCAAACAATAATGTGAGAGGTATGAAGGATATCTGGTTCGCTTACCGAAAACCAAATGGAAGAACTGTCAGAGAAGAACCTGTGACGTCACAAGCAGAATTATTTCAGAAATACAACACTTGAAAAAATCATATATCTAAAAATAAAGAAAATAAAAATTTGGCTTAGTTTAATAGACTATTAACAAAACAAAAAAAAGACAATGAATTTCCTCATTAATTTTTTACTAAACCAGTATTTTTTACGTTATTATGTAGTCTTGTGAATCTTTCATTTAATTAAAATGTACATATTCATAGTACGTACACGATGAATTTGTAATATTTTTTCAATCTGGTAACGGATTATGTATATAGTTTCGATTCAAGATTTAAGTATTTACTCGTATACCAACAAGCATATCCAGATGATTTTTTTTAAATAAAAAAAAGCAAAAAAAATACGCATAATCATTATGTTAAGACGCTTGACTCAAGCACGGAAAGTTCCGGGTTCGATTCTCGGTGAGAACACAAAACTAAATGTGTTTTTTTGGGTGTTCTGTACTGTAATTCACCACTGTTATTGAACGGTATTATGCAATAATCAGTTGAGCGCCAAAATACAGTTTTGTGTAAATCGCATTTGAATTTCACATTTCTTAATTAAATCCAGTTTATTGATATGATTTTTCTTCTCCTTCCGATTATACGTTTTGCGTTTGTTTTAAAAACTTAAACTGTTTATTAGAGAAAGAAATATTCGTATTTATCTTAAGGTTAAACTTAAAAACTGAATTGTGTCGCTTAATTGGTTATTGCATAACACCGTCCAATAGGGAAATATCACGTTTTTTTAAACATTTTTAAAGTAATAAAAGTCTATGAAATACTGTCCAGTAAAAAAAAAATTGTTATTATTAGTAGCATAAAAAATATTTTTAAATTTGTAATTTCGAATTCCCGCAAAAACGGTCATTGCATTGGCCACGCCCCTAATACGTCACGATTCATGTTTATTTGTTCATGGCCATTGAAATTTGTTAAGAACATCACGAATCTTGACGTTACAACAACCGAGGCCAAACACGTCACGTTTTTCTAGCAACGTATTTTTATTAAATTTCTTTTTTACATTTCGATATGAAAACATTTCTCCACAATATCCATATTGATTTTGAAAATGTAATTAATAATTCTAAATCCATTTCATATATTTTTATCGGTATTCGTAGTATGTGATATTTCGTAGTATGGCCTCCTGAACATGTTGAAAATTAATCCCAAATTTAAAATGTTTTGGTTAGTAATTATAACAACGCAAATAATATATATTTTTAAAAACATTGTATTTTCAAAAAAAAAATTTTTCACTAATGAACTTTTATTTATGAAGGAAAATATTCCCAATGTTTTTTGTAGCCTCCCCCACCCCCGCCGCCACTATCGTACCCCGGACGCGATGCCCGCGCGTCACGTACAATTTCCATTTCATTCGAGCAGCGTGTCGTGATGGGAATATGGATGGAATGATATTTTATATTGCTCATGGGAATGCATTCGTAACAAAACGCATCCGACTAATTACCAAACCCTATTACTGCAACAAACACCCCCCTTCCCAAACGTTAATAATTTAATTTTAAAAAAAAAAACGCCATTTATGACGAGGTAAGTCGAAAGCTGGGACCTTATTACGACGTTAAGTTAACAGAGTTACCTTCAATCGTCTAAAAAGTAAAATCGATTTTTTTAAACGAAATTTTATACATTTGTATGAAAGTTAAAAAAATATCTATACTCCAGGAGCTAGACATAAGAGACATAAAAAAATACCATATTATCTTTACAGAATATTTTATTTTTTCTTTCTTATGTTACACAAAAATATTATAACTGTCTATTATTTATTATAGAAGAAAAAATTCATTAACATTTTCTTGTATACCCACGAACAGGCCATGCCTTTGTGGGATTTTTTTGTTTACTATTTTTCTATTAATATGTATTTCATTGCTATGTAATTATGCTTTATTTTTTTAATACTCTGTTTATTATTATGTTTATGTAAAAAAAATACTAACTTCATGTGCGAGAAAAGAATCCTGCAGTTCATTTATTTCCATAGGGAACTCTGAAAGTTTGGAAAAAACTATCCTCCTGGGAAGTGTCGAAGGGACAGGGTCGCGTGGACGCCAACCGACAAGATGGAGCGGCTTGGTTACTGAATTATCGGAACTATCACTGACAAATGCCTACTGAACAGCACCAGGCCGTTCCAGATGGAGGGAGACTGTCCACAGACGAGCCATGCCTGGAGTCGGGTGTGATCACCATCCTCAAATATGAGGCGCGACTTAAAGACAGAGAAAGAGAGACTTATAATAAAAATAAAAATAAAATAATTCATACAAATATCTACATTTTCGTACTGAAAATTCGATTTTACTTTATAGACAGTTGAAGACAAATCTGTTAACGTCAATTGTATTTTTTTTAAATACATATGTTTATCAATATCTTGCTCCATAATGAAAATATAATATACCAACAATATGTTCATATACCACTGATTTACTAAAATTGAACGGGTTGGGTAGGTACAAAGAAAATTGCTTTAAGGCAGTTTGCCCGCCCTTAAGCATATGCATGTAAACTGTATATAAAGCGTTTAAAAAAGTTAAATAAAATAAATTATAAAACATGTTAGATATCAATATTATGTCGGTATTCGGGTGTAATAAAAATATTATTAATATTAATTTTTAAAATATGTATAAGAAGCCAGCCATAATAAGAGGCTTGGTAAGACTTTAAATAACCTAAATGTGTCAATATGAATCTTTTTTGGGTGATACCGTGTGTGTTTATTTATTTATTTATTTATTTATTTATTTGACACTTTATATACATATACAATATATATACATATAAGGGCGGGCATATTGCCTTAAGGCAATTTCTTCCTACCTACCCAAACCGTTCAGTTTGAGAAAATTATAAATACATGGACATATTGAATCTTACAATTTTATACAAAAAAAATGAGTACTCAGTTTACCCTGAAGATGGCTTCTGCAATAGTAGCCGAAACGTCGTAACAAATCCAACTCACACGGTATCACCAAAAAAAGAAACACGTTGATAACAGTGACCGTGAAAACCTTCGCACCTATTTAACCAAAATGTGTATACGTTTTTAAAAAATGTCGATTGTACCCTTTTTAGTTAATTTTATTATTTTTATTTAGCTATAACTGCAGCTCATTTTATTTTAATGGGTATTTTAACAAAGAGCAATACTTAAAAAAAACATAATTTGTAAATATTCATCGATATCATTCAATATGCATATATTAGGGTAATAGAAGCAAATTTAGAAATCTCCACCAAAAACAGAAAAATTGTTACTGATGCCAAAATAAACTAAGCATAAAAATCTGCCTACCTAAATAATAGCGTAATTTAAAACCATCTCGAGATCTTGCAAAAACAGATTTCAATTATACTACTTGACACCGCAAACTTAGCATTCTCCATTAAGTAAGTTAAGCATAATTAGAAATCTCACAATTATTTTTTTCAAAGTTTTTTGCAAATATCTCAGCAACTCCTTCAATGGAGATTTATAAGTTAGCTTCTAATACCCCTTATATCTTATTTATTCAATTACAAAATTATACAGAACAGATAGAATTACATTATACATGTATTTAAGTCCTTATTCTACCACTACAGTATGGATGGTATTTCAATCCGTATTCTACCACTGTGCCTAGACGTAACTTTATACCAGGTTTATAAATAAGGACCTAAGTGTTTTTTTATTATTATTAAGGGTAAGTCAAGGGCAAGTTTTACTATAATATTTCATAATCTGCAACGAACGACTTGCCTTCGAGTATTAAATTTATATTTTTAACCGCCCTGTAGGCTTTGACATGTTTCACATACATAAATATATAGTCAGAGATGTATTTTACAAAATACAAAGCGAAAGAAATAAAAAATAATAATTATATATCATTCAAAATTTAATGTTTTTACTTAAAGCAGAAACAAAAACAAAAAAAGTAAATAAAAATAAATTGGAAAAATATATACTTATATATAGGTATACATAAAATATATACATGTTTTACAGTGAAGAGAACAAAGGCGCATTTTTTCCTCTCGTCAATTTTTTAGGCAGAAAAAAATTAAGATTATAGTATGAAAACTATGTATAAAATATATGGGTAAATTAAGATCTTCACATAATTAAATGTAAAAAAGACCAAAAAATATTGAGAAACATATTATCAAGATACGCTGCACTTGGAAATGGTGACGATCAATATGCATAGAAGGATTAATTATACTGTATTTTTTTGTATTAGAAAATCATCCGTAGCTCAATTCAAAAAGTAATTAGACATAATTATAATATTAAACAATGACAAAGCCAATTAAACGATTTCATAGATAAAAACTGTTAAATCTATATATAAAAGGCAATATTCGTATGTGTGTCCTTGATGGACTAAAAAACTACAGGACCGATTTACGCGGGGTTTTTTGGTAAATGACGAGCTTCGGCCTGGGCATTTTTATAGTTCTTAATATTTCCAATTTAATTAGTAGAAAAAAGTTAGGAGCGTAGATTTTTTTATTCATCTATCACCAGGGTTGTATTCGACGAGAATGTATATACAGTAGAATTCCAATTATCCGAAAAAATGATCTATTTGAATTATAATCTGTATGTATTGTTGAAAATAAAAATGAATATTTGAAAATGAGCTTTAAATTAATTAAATGAAAAGGCAACACTTTTACATGTTAAGCGTACTGTATATTAGTACAGTATGTACATGTACGTACCGTACTGTAAAAGAAAGACATTGCTTGCTGAACATCTCGGTCGAAGTAAGCTGTTTGACTGTCATCATCCGTTTTCAGGTAGCCAAGTCGTTAGTTTGCGAATCGCAGTCATTTCCTTTTTTTTTCTTTCTGAAATTCTGGAAGCGATTCGGACAGTCAGAGTTTAGGTAATTGAAGTTCCACTGTACTAAAAAATTGAGAGGATGTTATTTTTTAGTACACAAAAAAATATTGTATTTTAATGTTTACAATCATTTGTTTTTTTGTGAATCTCAATCAGATGTTTTCCTTGAATTGCGTTGAATTTCTACACATCTATTTCTTTTTACTGGATTTTTGATAATGCTTAAATAATATGTATTAACTGAAATTTAATATATTTTTGAAAAAATGTATTAACGGACATTTAATACATTTTTGAAAAAAAAATTCCTACGTTATGTGCACCCCTGTTGGCAAAAAGAGCAGAATTCGATATTAACAAAAATAATTCTAAATTTGAATACTTTTTATTTTAAGTTAAGGAATTCAATCAAAAAAATGTAATTCGGTACCTACGTACCAATGAAAAGTAACAGTATATTTCATTCGTTTGTCCGAACGGTTTTTACAAAAGATTTTTTAGTAAAGTTTCGTAACTATACTTAATAATGTTTAATCTTAAGAGGAAACGGTCTGACTTTTCTTTACACAAACGTATTCCCGCATTTTCTCTCTGGAGTATGGCACTAGAGCAGTGATTTTTTTACACACTATAGATACTTACCATTGGCGTGTCCCTATTGTTTCGTCTTATAAAAATGGTTTATTATGGAAAATAGAACCATCCAAAATCCCGTAAAAAACACTGTTTTATCCGCTGTACGCGGGCGCACAGTATAAAAATACAACTATTTTTGAAAAACGGAAACCTACCGAAAGAGAAAAAAATATTTTAGTAATCTGTCTAAAAAAGTGACAAAATCGGGCCAGTCCTGAGGTGCGGAAGACGGGACAGCGAAACGTCGATTTTGTCTGTCTTTTTCGCACAGTATTGGGGAGGCATTTGCAAAACAGTGACAAGAAAACAATGTTCAAATACCTTTTTATTAAATTTCCCAGTCACCTCATATCTTCACAATTCATGTAATCCGAAACACAGAAATAATCATGTACACATGGCAATAATAATAATGTATACATTTAAAAAAAGTATATTGTTAAGTGTCCTCGGCACGGGCAACCCCAGTGAGGTCACATTATTTTTATTATTAATTATAGTTTGTAAGAGAATAAATAAATAAATAAATAAAGAAAATAAAATAATTTATATGAAACTTTCGATTGTGTTCATTTTATCTTTACACGAGTATGTACTAAAATCTAGCAATAGCAATGCATTGCCGGGTTAAGCTCGTATATAATAAAAAGAGAAATACACGGGTTTGTGAATGTTATTTTTCTAAGTTAATAAAATTGTAATATTGTATTTATGATTTGTATGGAAAATTTAACGTCCGTCGCATTTACAGCCTATAAAAATCATGTTTTGATTTAAACACAATTGGTTTTAAAATTTATATTCATAATGAATAAATACGATATTGAAAATCACACACCTAGTAAAACAACGCGCTTTAGTCAATTCTGGCTCACAAATCTAGAGCTGGAAACAGGTTTTGGATACATGGAAACTTCGTCCATTGAATGAAAACTCGGACGAGCGCTAACTGAGAATTGTAGTATATGTAAGATATAAGGTACCTACTTGTGTTTTATATATTATAATTGGCGGTATAACGTATATTGTACAGCCAATAATAGTCCAAGGAACACACTAAAAGAGGACCCCGCAATACAAAGTTGAATTTGATGTACGAAGCTTATGTTAAAACTAAATTGAGCTACATGGAACCGGCAACAAGAGACTTAACAAGGATACAAAGATAACAAAATAATTAAACTAATATACAACTTACCCTACGTAACCCCTACAAAAATTTATTTAAAAATAATATTTTTTTTATATTTCATGACTAAATATTTATTTAAAAGGGTGTTTTTACACTAAAAATATTTTATAGTCCCTAGACTGGTACCTGCAGCGTGAGACTGATCATCTTACCGTCATGTAACAAAAATGATCAAGATACGTTGCGATTGGTGTGCCAATTCAGTGCCCTATGCACCATTAGGTGCGGAAAGGGAGTGATGATGATGATGATGAAAATAAAAATATTAAAAAAACATCTTTACGTTTTAGTAAAAAATATATGAGTATACATATAGGATATGGGACATACATATATGTTGCAGTGGAGAGAACAAAAGTCAATTTTTCCCATAAGTTATTTGAAAAGAATCTTAAAATTAGAAGAAATTAGAAAAATAATAATTAAGAATACAGATTTGAGTTAATAAAAGGCACACAATTTAAACCAACAAAATATTATTTAGGTATTTAAATTTTAAGACAGTGAATTGATACACTGCCTTTTAAAATTATAAAGTATTATATTAAATACATTAATCTATTTATTTTGCAAACGCATGAATTCTCCTTATTAGCGAGTATATAACAGATAATAATCATTAAGCTTCGAGTAAAATACTCATCCGGTAAAGATAATTTGAAGAGTATTTCGCTAGCAGGAAGCTTGCCTATCGGCCAATATCATGAAAACAAGCCCAGTATTAAAGTATTGCTATGTTATATCTCTATATAGACCCCGCCCGCGCCCGTGAAAGCTTTTTCGAGTACTGCCGAGTTCAAGGTCAACGAGGCTGTCTGTTTGATATTAAAACAGATGGTATTTAGGTTTGCACACAGTCGAAATACAATAATACTTATTTCAACGAGTTTTCTAATCTTTACAATAATATTTTATATATTAATAACGTTTAACGCTAGAGCGGGCGCGGCGCAAACTATCGTTGACGGAAAATCGCTTTTTTTCCGATAAAGCTTTATATTTGGGAAGCGAGTAGCACAATAGTAACGTACTCGTACATACACATCCACAGAAAAGTGGCTTAGTGAGATTTCGTGTTAAAAGTTTATATTATGTGTTCTGCTCGTCTTTTTATTTTTTAGGACTATATGTTATTATTAAATCAAATTTCGAGACGAAAAAGGTTTTGACCTTCAGTTATTTTTTAAAAATATTTTCTATCTAAAAACGGTTTGAGTAAAAAAAACCACGCCATTTTGACGTTTGATGGTTGGATTCGCAATTATGTATATATTAATGATGTAAAAAATCAATGCTCCCCCGAAAAGTTTGGTAAGTGTTATTTGTATTTATTCAGAGAGTATATACATCTAATTTCGCTATTATTTTAGGGAACCAAATTCAATGTCTTGGGCCCAACTCATATGATCGTACAAATCCACACGGCACAATAAAATTACATGGGGTGGATTGATACGTATTGTATTATAATTATTTTTTTGATTTAATGGCAGGCAAAGGAACTAACCGGTACATTATCAGACTGACTAATCTCTACTCGATTTCATTTTAAACAATGTTTACCTGAAAGTGACCATTAAATAAATAAAAAGCAAACAATAAAAATCAACCCACGTTAATTCTATAGCGTCGTGGGGATTTGTTCGATATTTGTGAAATCGGACCGTTCAGCAAACTACTGATTAGTACGAAAGTACAAATATATGAACTGGGATTAAAATTGTATAAATTTATAATGTAATTATAAATGCAGAAAAGTATTTTAAAAAATAAAAAAATTGTGTTATTATGATTTACCCAAACATATCAATTTTGGAGGCCTTTTTCGACGCGTTGTAAATTGTAAATAACTCACTATTAGAAAATGGGAATTAAGTTGGGATAGAGTGGAGTTTAAACCTCGGACCTCTGATCCCCGAGTTCGTGACACTAGCCACGAGACCACAACTCGATTTAATCTGAGTCGCTCGATCGTAGCCAAATTTATAGGCCAAAATGAAAAATTTACGCTCAAATACCACTACTTCTTTTCTTAGGGAACATCGAAATATTACGAAAACACGTTTTATTAAAGTTACGAGTGTGTTAAAAGGGCACAAGGGGTGAACTGAACTTATTTGATGCGGATTATGAATACTAATAAAACACGAAATTAATAAATTATCGTTATCCGGAAAAATTACATGTTTAATGCGGGTCAGATTTATCAAACTACCTAATGACACGATATTTATTTAACATGAGTGTACTCGAGAAATACATGTAAGTGTATTAGTATATGAGCACCAAACAAGCAATTGCGTCAATTCTAAAACTTCTCCATTCACATACATGCAAAAATGGCGTGGGTATTTTAGAAGATGTCATTTACGCTATTTTTCTAGATATCAAATAAATAAAAATACGAGGTCTTATTACTTAACATGTAAAATTTATATGGGTATGAACTGAACAAATATGTTATGCCGTCCTTTCCCATCTACGGGAAGCAGTATTGCCTTTCTAACCCTTGGTGTTGAAATTGTCAAACGTAGTACCTACTAACAATCCTTTCACTGTGACTTGATTTAATTGAGGTAGTTAATAACCTTAAATAAGCGGTGCTACACGCATTATTATGGAATTTATCTTTTAGTGACTTGTGTGAAGGGCGTCGAAGTTAAGATTGACAAAAATAAAATAATAAAAGTAGGAGTGATCGGCGTGCGTGCATGAGAAGATGTATGAATGTAGAGGAAGCGAGGTATGTATGCAAAGACAGGGTAATATGGCGTTATATCATCTCTGCCTACCCCTACGGTAAACGGCGTGACGGTTTGTTGTTGTTATTAATCATAATAATCTACAGTGTAAATATATTTTTGTAACTGAATTTTTTAAATAGTTTGAAAATTGAAATTTTTTAAGGGTAAGTACCTCGTTTATTGACAAAAAAACCATGACTTTATAGTATGAGCGAAACCGATAGGAAGATCCACGGTCTTTAAAACGGTTTTTGGGTATGAGGAAGGAATGCTTTCACTGTTATTATTTGGCAAAATATTTCCAACTTTAAGCCCATTTTTTTAAAGTCGTAAATACCTAACCCGTGCTAGCAAAAATGTAATCAAGTTGTGTAAGACTAATTACGAGTATCATACGACTATTACCATCACGCCACATGCGTCAATCTTTCGTCAAGATTTCTAGCTTCTTACACATTCATATATCTTGTAATACATATCCTTCGATTGTGCCTGTTTTTGACAAGACTAGACTTGAGATTTCGGTTAATCTGATCATGCCACGTCTTTCTTGGTCGTCCTCGTCTTACGTCCATTCATACTCGGCATATATATGTATCTGATTTACCATTCTTCCGTCATCCATTCGTTCCGCATGATCAAACCATCTTAGTGATTTTATCTCAATCATTTATGCATGTCTCAGATTCAACTATTTGCATCCCAGTCATAGATAATTTCCCACACAATCGTCTATGAGATTGACTATTAGTACTTAAGTACAGTTCACATATGTTACAGGGATTATTGACATATTTATATCCAGATAAGTAAATAAATAAAAGAACTTTGTACCCGGCGATATTCCAAGCGCCGTATTGTCTGCACCTCCTCCGGTCACCAGAAGATTACTAAGGTGCCAAAATATTTACAGAATAAATATAGGCATATTAAACTCATATTTTGCGTTCTGCAGCTGCAAGACGTGTTGGAATATTTATTGAACAGCGCCGCCTGAGGTGATTTTAACAACAATACCGTTATGTGACCCATAGACAAATCCTTTAACCCAAAGTTAAATTATATTGATATCTGATTTTTGACAAGATCGTCTTGATCGGGCAAGTCGTATTTATTTGAAACGGTGGTTTTCCACTGCATTGCTTCAAATTCTGGCTCAAGGATTGCCTTGCTGTATAACAAATAAGAAATGTACGATATACGATGCATTTAGTGTACTAACGCGGAGCACGAATAAAAGGAAAAATGATGATAAACAACGATAATAATCATTTTATTCGTGCGAGTGCAAGGAATCAATCAAACTGAAGTACTAGTCCTACTGATTCGATATCAAATTGTATTGGAAGTAAATCTTGGTAATTTATTATTAAGTAGGTACATATATAAAATGTATTTGTACCTACTGGAGAAGATTCGTCTTCAGATAGATATTAATTAAAGGTAAAACATGAATTAGTATTACCCTTCCAAAATATTAATAATTCTTGGAATGTATTGTAAAGAATGAACTAGTTACCTTTTTGGAACAAAGGATGTTTTATGTAAAGAAAAATGTGGATTAAGAACAAATCAATCGTACGAAATGGATATTAATCTTGTTTTAGAAGACTGGAAAGAGGAAACTGAAACATGTTCGTAATTGCAGTTTTCTTGGACCTCAAGAGCCTTTAAAACAATTGTCAAAGAAATATTTTTTTTAAATTTAAGAGAATTGAAATAAAGGGAAAATAAATACAAAAATTTAAAGAGTATCTCAGATTCCAAATAACAAAAGTGAATGACGAAGTTTCTGAGCCACTAAAAATAACATTAGGAGTACCACAAGGATCTGTTCTCGGACCAGTTCTATTTATTATATACATTAATGATATTGTAGAGACATTAAAATATTCTAAAATAAGACTCTTTGCAGACGATGCCTTAATATATATATCGGGGAAAAAAATAAAAAGAACAAATTGAATCATGATTTAAATAATGTATCTCTGTGGCTAAAAATTAATTCATCAAAATTAAATATAAACAAAATAAAATATATGAATATAAGAAACAAAAGAATAGAAGTAACGCCGTCAATTGTAATAGATAATGAAAAACTCAATGAAGTTAGTGAAATTAAATATTTGAGTGTAATGATGGATTCCAAACTTACATATCGTCAAAATACTAAGATGTTAACGAAACAGATTCTATTTTGGGAAGAATTAGAAGATTTGTTGATAAGGATTCATGCAAAATTATTTATAACACAATTATTGAACCACACATTAACTACTGTAGCAGCATATTATTTTTATCAAACCAAGAAAATTTAAACAAACTGACCATATTACAAAACAAAGCTTTATGAATCATTTTGAAAAAAAAAACCGATACAAGTTTGATGTTAAATATTAAAAGTACTAACATATAAACAAATAATATTTTACAATACGATGATGTTTGTGTATAATATTATTAATTTTTTTTAAAAACACAGAATTTTGGATTTTTTTTATCAAAACCAACATGAACATAATCACAATACAAGAGAAAATGTAATCAGACTTCCATTTAGAAAAAAGGCAAAGTCGCAAAATTTCATTTTATATAAGGCTGTTAAAAAATATTATGAAATAGGAAAAAAAAACATTTATTAAGAATGAAAATTATCCAAATTCAAGCAAAAGGTTAAGAAATATGTCTTAAATAACTTGTAAATGAAAAATATGTACATTGTTATTATTAGAGCATACATAAGAATATGTTTATGTGTGCCCTATTTCAAGATTCAAAATGAAAATACAAATTATTTGGAGTTAAATGAAAATATGTAAAATATTCAAAATGAAAATACACATTAAATCAATATTACATGTAGGTGCTGCCGGTAATCGAACACGGAACCTGGTGTATAATAAGCACTAATCACTAACCACTAGGCACACCTGATTATCCCACATTAATATATCCCTCCTGATCCCAATAGTTTAGATAAATTTTAAGATATTTAATTGCAGAAACATCCACTTTTTGAAATATAAACCTTGTATATTATAAGCAAGGTAAATAATAAAGCAACTCCCATATAAAAAAAATATTAAAAAAACCACTAGGCACATCTTGAAATGGATAACAACACGTGTGTGTGTGTGTGTAAAGTAGAAATGTAAAAATATTAATATGTATAACGCATAACGTAATTTTCCTAAAATTATGTAGGAACATTAATCTTATTTAATAGCGTAGGAAATTTTTTGCTAGTAAACATTACACAAATTTAAAACGATAAAAAATAATACATCGTATGATATAACCATTGAAGTGTAATTTGATAGGTGATAGAAATCTATTATTTATTCATTTTAGTAAAATAATATATTTAAACAAAACTTTAATTACAAAACCCCTTAACAAACCTTGTCTCAGTATGCAAGCAGTCGATAGAAAATTCAGGTAAAATGTAAAAAAGGAAAATCGTAACTAACGAATGCCTTACCCTGTAAAACTTCTCCAAGAATAAGTATTTGAGTATTTTGATGATAATTACTTAATTATTAAGCGACGCTTATATTCATTAAGTTATTGAACTGAAA
The DNA here is from genome assembly GCF_059751315.1 of Micrasema longulum. Lineage (NCBI taxonomy): Eukaryota > Metazoa > Arthropoda > Insecta > Trichoptera > Brachycentridae > Micrasema > Micrasema longulum. The sequence continues at coordinate 24,662 of NW_028279442.1, read as the reverse complement.
GGTATAACATTTTATCACGAAGTATTACTTTATCTCGACACATCCTCAGACCGGAAGAAAAATTTAGAAAAATGTGAAATTACACCAAAAATAGACAACCTAGGTAAAATTTAATAGAGAGTGAAAGTCATTAGTAAAATGAAGGGTATTTAAAAAGCCTCTCGGCTGAAACTCACTCGCATCCGGCAGGTCTATCTCATCATCAGATTCCGTCCCTGAGTCGTGACCGTCCACCTGAGAAATAAAAATGAACTTCAATAAAAAGATAAATAAAATCGCCCGAAAAAGCATTTTACGTCAGCCATATTTGACGCCGATCGGTCCAAATTGTTTGGATAGTCCGCGTATTTTAATTTGAAAATTGTCTAAAAGGCATCTAGAATGCCATGCTTTATGTTTTATCGCTCTCAGGAACTCGGGTCATAGTCAAAATTAGGAAATTAGAGCAGTAAATAATCCAATCCTTTGTTCTCGACGAGCTCTGGGGCAGCCATTTTCTACGAAGCTATGACCTTCATAAAACATTTGACCTGACGATAAATTAACAAGAAAAGCTATATAATTACAGTACAGACCTTTTCTGGGATATTTTCTTCATTCAAGGAATGCGTACGAAGTTTGTGTGTGAGAAATTTAAGCATATTTTCGAGATTGAAACCGGCTGTCACTCCCGACTAGCGATGACACTTGACACAACGCTAAGACCATAAACGTCAAACGGTTCGTTATTTCTCAAATTTCCATAAAAACTGAAGCGTTGCGCGATTTATTTTTTATTACGTCGATTCAATTCAACTACGGGAATAGACCATAATCCATTTTAAAACCTAAAAATGACATTTCCAAAAATATTCCAATAAAACGACAAAAACGACCAGCTCCATCAGGCACCCGACTACTACTAAATAGTAGCCTTGCGTACAACGCAGTCAGCTGAAGTGGGTACAGTCCATTATTACTATAGAGGCGTGCTAGGCTTTTCTAAGCGTATTATCAGTGCACGCTTTTCAAAGTGTGCGATTCTTAAAATAATATAATTACTTTACATAAAATCGGTTTTGAATGTTTCTTATGTTAACTTTTTGATATAGAATCAAAATACGCACTAAAAAATTCATTCCTGTCGGCAAATAATGGACTGGTCCGTAACCCATTGATGACAAAGGACCCGAATACACACAAGATTCAACGCGATTGGCTGAGAGTTGGAGTACCAAGAATTGAATTAGCTGCAGCCTCTTCTTTCTTACGCACGATTAAAGATGTTCTCCCTTTTCAGAAACGTACGTCTTAGCGAAAACTCGTGTCTCGGTCCCGGCGAAAAGCGTATTCCTGCGAAAGTAAAGTTTGAACGTACGTTTAGTACCCAAGTGTAGTATTCTCGTGTGTAAGAAAAGGAGAAATATATCACACGTTATAAGTTATGTAATTCTCACTTGGTATTTGGTATTAATTTGGTTATCTCACTCGGAAGAATTCTCATCATCATCGTCATCACTCCTTTCTCCGCACCGAATGGTGCATAAGGATTTGCATTGGTACACTGATCGCAACTTATATTGATTCATTGGAATAAACAAATGTAATATTGTATTTTAAAAACACCACTTTTCAAATAAATTCATATTTCAAGCCAACTATATCGGGAATCGACAGACCGTCAAGTAGACCACAAGATGGACGGAAGAATTCTAACTCGAATAAAATAAGAAATAATATTTGATGTGAAATTGCAATTGGGCAAGTTGCAGGATGCAGGATTTGATGAATACATTAGATACATTCGACCTTTTATTTCATGATATTTCTCGTTGATACATAAACGATATGATATACGATAAGGGATGATAAAAAGTTCCCTGTTTTTAGACCGAAACTAGTAGGCATGTAAATGATTTTTTGGCGGTGTAATGGTTAAGACGCTTGCTTCACCCACGGAGGATTGAAGAGTTTTTATTCCCAATCTAACCGTAAAAAATTATCGTGATTTTTCTGAAGCCAGGGTATTTTTTGCTGACCACTAAAATAATTAGGCCTCCTAGCCTATCGTAGTGCAAGAAAAGGTTTATTAATTTCTTAACATTCTTTACCTAATTTGATACAAACAATAAGCGATTGATTTGTATGGTTGAAGTCTAAGGTGGTGTTAGTAAAAATTAGGGGAACAAGATTACTCGAAAACTCGTTCGTCAAAATTTTGAATCCATTTAATTTAGGCGGCGGTGGCGGCGCTGACGCTAGCAAGTTGTGGCGCTGTAAGAAGCGGACTCCGAGGTAACTAAACGCTAAACTAAACATAAATCAAACTTTAAAATAAAAAATTCTATTACGTTTACGTATAATGGTATTTATTGGTATACGTAACGTTTGCGTCTGGTACTCTGGTTTGCGATTCTTTGCCAACGAATGCAACGAATTTTGGTAAGTTTTTCTTGTTGCATGATTTAGACATAGGTTTCAGAATCATTTCCTGTTTATATTATGTGCTGTCAGTAGCTTAAATAAAAACATATGACGGTGGACAAATTAACCCGCATAAGTTGAGCCGATGGGGTGTTAATTTTGCCCAAACGAAACAATGTGTTAGGGTTGTCACTTTTTTTTTCATAATTAGTTTTATTAAATTAAAATTATTTTGAAGGTTTTGCACACATTAGGGGTATTTTAGATTTTCAAAAGTATTATCACTATAGTGGATAATTTAATTTAATTCTTCTTTGCCTTTATTAAATCATTTGATAATGTGTTTTTATTTTCCTTGTATTGATTTTTAATAGTTTCTGAAGCATTGCCCATTTTTTGCAGGGTATACAATTTATTTATATATTGGATCATTTTCATTATATCTGGAGTTAACCAGTTTTTATCCACCCTCAAACGATATTTCTTCACTTTCGTAGCTATAGACTTAGATTCCGTAATAATTTATATTCATTTTTTTTATTAATGTCGTCTGGTTTTAACCTTCTTAGTGTTCATTTACTATATTCCTGAAACAGTTATTATTTCTTTTATCATATGAAAAAGTATTTGCCATTTCGAAAAATGTATAAAAAAAATATATAAAAAAGATGTAAAAAATTGACATTTAGGTAATTAAGACTAGGATCAGTGGCGGCTTTGCCTTATGTCCATTGGGTCAATGACCCCCCAAAATTTGCAAGCAATAAAAAAAAATGTTCCTTGTACCTATTGTAAAGAAAGTATATCTGTACCTCAAAGGCAGACGGATGTAAATCCAGAATTTGATGAAATGACATTTCGATTTTTGTATTCAGTTTATGATCATGTCCATTGATTTTGAAGACATGTAAGTGTTAAAATGAAAGAACCAGTGTATCAACATAGTGAAAATACAAATTAATGATATAAATTATCATAAATAACTTAGAGAAAGTAGATTCTTTAGGCTTTAGTTGAACATTTGACGTTTGGATTTGCATCCGTCTGCCAATGAAGTACAGATATAATATAACATAATAAGGTTTTAGATTTAAAAAAAAAAAAACAAATTTTAAAATACATAACTACCTATTAATACCCATATTTTTATTAATATATTATTATATCTAATGCTATACAGAAAAATTGCTCTACATTAATCCACGCTACACATTTCTCTGCGCAGGTCAATTCCCAAAATGTCCCAAAACGAATGTCTTGTCTCTATAGTTTTGCTCAGGAAAGAAAAAGATGAAACGTACCCTCGTTCTAGAAGATCCTTGCTAAAATCATATGAACGTGGGACAGTGTCCCGTGTGAGTAAACAATACAAATGAAAGAAGGTTAGAAATGAGATTTATAATATTGTTATCGGCGTGAACGAGATGAGAATGATGATGATATTCCTGTGTATTTTACATGCCTACACTAAAAAAGAACGAATTCTCAATGGAAATTATTAATATGAGCTAACATTTTCTCTTCCCTTAAGAGTATGTGCCAGCCTATCAAGAGTTTGTAATATTTTACAAGATTGAAATGAGCTTTGTAAATTATTGTTATTATTTTGTTCACTCTCATGCAATAAATCATTTTACTGCCAGAAAACAAAGAAGATTAGTTTTAATTTACAAAAACTTGCATAAAAATTTGTTTAACATTAAATAATTATCTAATATCAATAAATAGTTACCACGTGGGCGGCTGTGGTCTGATAAAAATTGAGGAAATCATACGATTTAGCCATTTAAAAACGCTGTTTTCCTTTCGAAATGGTGCCCTTAAAAAGTAAAGTTAACAAATATTAGACAAATACAATTATTTTTTAAGGGTTATAAAATACATATACCAACCGGTGTAATCTGCTGGTCGAAAAGTATATATATTTTAAATACGTAAAATTATTTAATATAATTTTTTACCAAATATATCGTTAAAAATTATTATTTTTGTCCAATTTTGATTTAACTTATAAAATTATTAAATGGCTTAATCTAATGACTTCCTTGTTTTTTTTTTTTTTTAGCTTAGATTAGCCTTATAACCCAATTTTAATATTTGTTTAATAAATACACTGACCAGACGAGTAATAATATGACTAGACCTTAAAATATTTCTTATTTAACCCTAACAGGTTTTTCAAAGTTATAAATAAAAAGTAATGTTTTGTGCATTTGTGTATCCTATTGTGACTGCCTCCATATGAATATATTTTATTGGTGTTTTTATTGTAAACATTATTGTGAAATATACATGTACAAATTTAGTTTAAAAAATTACCCCTCCCCCCCGATTTTCAACCCTTTAGCCGCCACTGACTAGGATTATTGGTATATGTACTTAAATAAAAGATTTCTTTAAATAAACAAGATTTATTAATCTTTCTTAAGTTATCGACCAGATTTTGACAACCCCAAGGCCTATAAATTGCTTGTATGAAAACAAATAGAGTTTGGTGGGTAAATTTGCCCAATTGTTTTTAGACAAATATTAGTTACTAGTTAGCCATTGAAAATATTTTCAAATGACAATTTTACCCTTGAATTAATAATTCAATAATATAGTTCTTATACAAGAACGCCATATACGCTACAGTTCAACAAATAATTGGTTGCAGGAAAACATGGACAAACATAGAGGTAATTTTGCCCGCCATCAAAATTTTTAATTGTTTGGAATCGCATTTACATAATATGACTGAATTTACAATTGCAACCTAATTCAATGATTACCAAGGTCATTCTTAGTAATTAAAAAGTAAAGCATAAAATACATTTTTTTGGAAAAATCAACATAATTGTAAAAAAGCGGACAAAATTGGACGGTTTCGCGGTAAAGCTCGGGTTTCCTAGGACAGCGGTGCCCGTATTTTAACGGCCGTAGTGAACATTAATGCGGTTGACAGCCGTCGTAACGGTGACTAGAGAGTGGTTTCCTATAAAAATGGTGTTGATAACACCGTTTAAAAATAAAACCACTCTCTAGTCACCACTACGACGGCTGTCCACCGCATCACCGTTCACTACGGCCGTTAAGATACGGGCACCGCTGTCCTAGGAAACCCTAGCTTAAGGGGCAATTTTTCGTCGGCGGTTATGTAGGGTTATGTTTTTTGTTATATTATTCTGTTTCCAGTCTATACTCCGAAGATTTTTGTATAATTCGTCCATTTACACCATATTCGGTATTTATTTGTTCATAAATATTTTTATTTACTTCAGATAATGATGATGATGATGATGACGATTTTAATAAAAAAACATAGTACAGTAAAATAGTAAAATATATCTAACTTTAAAAGCTGTGTAAGGTAGGTGCTAAAGTAATTGGACATTAAATCTAATAGTAAAAAATAAGTAAACGTAAGAATTTATCGCGACCATAAAATATACATTTTTTTGTGTGTTTGTTTCTTAAAATGAACGCATTAAAATAAAAAAAATTTGACGATTTAGAATGTCCAATTACTGTAGCGTGTCCGATTACTACAGCACCCACCCTATGCCTCATAGAATTAAGAATAGTCCTATGCCTATTTCGTTTTCGTAATATTTTTTCAAAAATAATCAGTTTATTTTATTTTGTTGTGTAATAGAACACGCTGTTATGCTTAATGTTTATAATATCGCTGCCTCAGTTCTATAGAACTCCCTATAGGGAAACAACTAGAAATTGGTGCAACGTAGATGAAGCCTGTCAAAGTTTTGGCCTATTTTGTCATTCCAATATTAATGTATAAAAAATCGATTTTGTATATTTTTTTCATTTTAGTACCTTTAAAATTTGTCCTAGAATTGTATTTACTCAAATTTATTTTTAAAAATACATTTCTTAGTTTTTTGGGGCTTTTTTGACATGTTTCTGAGTGGAAATTAGAATGGTGAGTGATAAATACATCTTTGTTCTGTTCCATAGAGCAACAAGTCTGAAATAATAATATTTACTTCTTTTATTTAAATGTTTTTAATGAATTTGATCATTATTTTTAATGATTTTTGTTACAAATACATTCATTTAACATTTTGACACAAATTATATTAGTAAAAAAAAAATATTTTTACAAAAGGAGGTGATCTCTTATTATTTTAATGAGTTCTAATTAATACTTGGAGACAAATTAATTACTGGATTATACCTATGCTGGTCTAATAACAACAGCTATTCTTTAATTTTAATTGTATTATTTTACTCTATTTTCTTAGGTACTTTAAAAAAAATATATTTTTAAACCATTTTTACCTTGTTTTGTTGAGTTTTTTCTTTTCTGTCTTCTTAATAATATTTTTCAAAGCATCAAAAACAAAATAATATATGTTCATTACTTTATACGTATACAGTTTTATGCCTGTACTCTTTTATTTGATTATCAATTAAAACTAATGTCTGAGCACCCGATGACAAACTATTTTTTAATTGTTTATCGGGACAAAATATGTTTTAATACGTTGTTTTCTTTATAATGTATCAATATTTCAATAATGTGTGTAATTTATTGAACAAAGACTATGAAAATTGATATCTCAACAGAGAAGCTCTAGAAACAAATGAAAAAAAAGGAAAAAATCACTCACAGAGATCCGAACCGATAGCTGCTAACTCATGTCAAATATTTTCCTCTCAATTATTTGTTCATTATATATATGGCCTAACCCAATTACGAGAGTTGAAGAAACTTAATAAAAAGAGCATAAAACTATGTAGCAAAGACAAACAAGGGCAGTAAAATAATGGTATACAATATATTCACAAAAATGTTCCATGATCGATATATAAGACTTCGAGCTAGCCCAAGCCAATCGAACTTCATCCCATACTGGGGTTAATAGTGAAGAGATCTATAAAAAGTCAGAAGATCTATCTCAAATAATTCTAAGTTGTGCGACAAATTCATTAATCTACACATTCTGGACATTGAGGCATAAAAACAAAAGTTGCACTTCGAAGATTTGATAAATAGTAGATTTGTTCTTCTGGTGACATGGTTGGGAACATGAAAGAAAATGATTGCAACAGAGATGGGGCATCATTTATAGCATTAAGTATTTTGAAAATGCATATAAGGTCCATCTCCATTATACGTCTTTCCAATGAAGACAGATTTCTCTATTTCAAAAAAGAAATAATTACTCCTTTGCAATCCGAGCAACCATGCCACTTTTCTTAGAAAATGGTGTTGGATAGACTTAATATGGTCAATATGAGTCCAGTAGAATGGAGACCGAATTGGAGAAGCATGTTCTAGATGGGGTCGAATGTTGTTATTGATGAAGGCGAATTGCTGTACATGCGAGATTTGAGGTAGCCCCATAAGAAAAAATTGCACACGGTAAGATTTTGGGGGCCAGTCTATGTCACCAAAGCGATTTATTAATTTTCTGTAAAAATGCTCCTCACTCAAGGCATTGATGCTCTAGCGGTGTGTACTGTGGCCCCATGCTGCAGTAAACAGGTTCTGCTATTGAAGTCATTATATTGGTGCAGCTCCAGTATAAAAAAAGTTATTTATTATTGCGCAATATTATTCTCAAGTCCCTGTTTCGCAGTTACCAGCAAAAATGACAAAATTAAATGTCAGCCGGAAACACCAAACTGTGATCTTCGAGATATGAAGTGGCTTTTCATAAACTTACTATGGGTTGTTCTCGCTTCAGTAGGTCATATTTTCTTTGTTGATATACTCGACAGTGTGAAAATGCCTCTCGTAACTAAAAAAAAATATGTTCAAACGTGTCTGCCGTTCCAAGTTTTGAGGAAATTGAGGCTTTACGTATTTGGTATTTTTTTACCGTGTATTTATCAAAACAGTTTTTTTGTACATTTTAGATGTATTTATTAGAGTAAGCTGTTTAGAAAGAAAACAATTATTTATCAGGTTGTATTAAAAATACACAGTTTTTAATTTTTGCTAGATACATATGCAATACATATACAATCCATATGCAATCATCTTCTTTCAACTGCCGGATGATTCGCAGCTTGTAGAGATGAAATTTCAATTCTTTCTTCAAAATGTTGGGTACCGAAGTGTTTTTAATGCCAGCAGATGGTGCAACCTTACGGACAGATTTGTAGGTAAGGCGATCACGCTATGTAGGTAAGGCGATCACAGGCGATCGTTGCTAGTTTAGGAACAATGGAATATTGCATATCGTCATTTTTTTATACTATATGTGAAACAGAAGAAAGGGAATAATGCAGGATTATAAAAAATTATAATAAACAAATTTGTATAAATAATATATTAGATTGTATAAAAATATAACAAACTATGTTATAATTAAGTATTGTACCTAATCAGTTTTGTTTTTATACATAGTTTTAAGTCCATATTTTTCATTTTGTCATATTAATGATAAATTTATTTTATAAATAATAACACCGTACTATAGTATATACACTTAAAAAATACACACATTTTACAATTTTTTAAATATGAATATGATTACAGATAATAGAGATAATAACTTTTCTGAAAATACCAAAGTCAGGAATTCTATAAACAATTATGAGTTTTCTCAGAAATAAATATTATTTTCCTAATGTCTTTCTTTAAAATGTAACATTTAAAAAATATAAATGGGAGAAATATTTACAATGTTTGACATTATTTTGCATTTAGGAAGAATGAAGGCACCATTATACATATAAGAGGGTTTGAGATAATTGTATGTATAAGCATACAGAGATTGTTGAAAACTTTTGTAAAAGTGCTAATTCACTCTACACAATTAATAATTTATTTATTGAAAGTCAGTTTTTTTTTATGGAAATGAGTTTCATAAACCATAAACATTTATTGAATCATTTCAAACAATTGTAAAATGTCTTGTCATTGATAGCATTAAAATATTTACAAGACCTTAGTTTTTATTTTAAAAATAACACACAAGGACATTTTTTAGATGTTGTTTTAAAAAATATTTTTTTAGATGCAGTTACAATACAAAACATTCATAAATAATATATTCAATTTATCAATAAAAAAAAGTGATAAAAGACACATTTAAATATATGAATATAAATAATCTTAAAAATAAATAAAATGGTTTTAAGTTAAAGCACCAGTATAAAAATTTCTTATAAATACATTAACATTTAGCATATTCATATTATATTGCAGGATATCAAAAATAAGCATCATAACTTTATCATGCTATATACTTTATATATATCATATTGTGCTATTTGCATTTGAAAAAACTTTGCCTATTTTTAAAGATTATTTGTTACTTACTGTAACTAAAAAGGATAGTTCTTTTTATTTGAGATGTTACACTGCAACGTATTGTAATGTAAAATACTGCAAGAGTGTTAGAAAGTGCTAATGACACATGGCACAAGAAATACACCATAATAGTTCAAATTGAAAAGCTCCCTTTGCACTCAGTGAAATCAGCCTATTACCTTAGTAGAAAACCCATAAAAATGACCTACATTAAAAAGTCTACATTATTGAGAATATTTTTATAAAGCTGCATCAACATCGTACATTTATAAAGCATAATAATATATATGTAATATATATTTTAATTAGTTGAAATATTTTATAATAAGATTGGCCCCTAACCACCAGAATATGACAAAGCAGATCTAACTCATTTTATTTAACGATTTCTTAAATAAATCACTAACCTAACTTTGGTTACAAATTACAATTAATTCTGTGAATTGTATTCAAAACTTTGGGGAAAGTTTTATCGAAATTGCACAATTAAGGCTGTTCATAAGAAAGTTACTTATTAAAGGCACTTGTACCTATTTTGTAATATTCTAACACATAATTCACAACCCCTTTAAATGGATTAAAACAATGCATACATTTATTTATAAACGTTCAAATATAATAAATATATATATATTATTGTGCACTTCAGCTATCCAAGAACAAAACACAGTTTGTATATATGCATGGACTATTTTTTTATAAGATACAAGAGAATCATAAATTATATTTCTACATGCAAAAGAGAATCACACTTTGACTTTTTCAAACACATATACAACTATTTTAATCGGCGGGTCAAAAAGAATACCACAAAAATGGGACATCTTCAAACAAGTGTTGCCTAGCTGAAGAAAAAACAATGCTGAATTTTTTTTCATTTGAGTAAATCAATACCAATTTAAAACTATTTTTCTTACACAAAGTAGAAAAATATATATATATATAGATATAATGTATGTATGTGCTCTTTAGCTGTATTTATATTATTATCTGTTAATTTATTGTGAACTGTTTTGTAAACAAATAAATAAATAAAGTTTTAAAAAATGTTATGATTTTAGATTGTTGAATGAAGGATGATACTTAAATTATTTGAAATGAAAAATTATTGCATTCATAATATTTAAGAAAACAACTGATGATACTAAATCAAAATCAGCAAAGGATTTTTTTTTTAAATAAAAAATAATATTATAAAAATGTCTATTTTGTTCATTTATAAAATAAGTTTGATATTTTTCAATATTGAAGTCTTTTCTCTTGAATACAAATAGTATTCAAAGTATATAGTTTAGTCACATATAAAGACATTCATTTAATATTTCATTTTTAAGATAATGTGGGTTATTTTGAACATATTCATTGAGATTATATAGAGCTCGCAGGAGCCCTTCCTTATTTACAATGGAGTTTACAAGCAACTCCTTTTCCTGCAGACGAAACCACATATTGTCCATTAAGGTTTCTAATCCATTTGGAAGATCGTAACGTATCCCTGGATTTATGTGCATCAGATAGTCGTTTGTATCATTAAGTACCGGCAGTCTAAAAAATAAATTCCCAAAATTAAGATATAATCAGATAAAATCTTAGAGTAATAACCTAATAGAGTCGCCCGTATGGACAAAAATTATTCTATGATTATTGTCAACGAAGTTAGCTACACATCACAGTAATATTACGGGCTGTAAGTACTTGTGTTGAAAATTTCAAGGTCAAACCGAAACCATCCAGAAGGGCCGTTACATACTGTCGACTGGTCGCCGGAGACTTAGTCGACGGTTACTTTGACTTTCTACAGTTTAATAGGTGTTTGCGCACTTGGTCGCCGGTCGCCCAGGAGACTCGGCGACTCACCGCGCAGTGGCGATTAGACGTTTGTTCTTAAACTAAGAATTTGGAACGCTTTTGTTCTATGCAATAGAGCTTAAGGGTTTTTCTAGAGAATTATTACTCTGAGGATACCATGTATTTTATGCTTTTAATCTTATAAAAAATATTAATAGCTCCCTAGCGGGTTGAATCCAGTCCTTGTCTACAGAAATTTTGACAAACTCAAAACATTGTTAGATAAATACTACTTGAAGCGATGCAGAACACATAGTATATTTCACATAGACAAATTTGTTTACATTCAATGGTCAATTAATTCAATGACCCTTTTTATAAATGTCTGATTAAATAATTATGACGTCAAGTTTGAAATACTAATTGAAATAATACCGAAACTCGTACAACGAAAACAATATACAGTATAATTTATACTGTATATTATTACTCAATTTGAGTAACTTAAACATATATTTTAATGATCATGTAGTAAGTAGTGCATTAGTTTACAAGTATCATTTCGATGGGCATAAAATACTGTTTTCAACTACTATGTACTGGCTGAAATAGCAATATGATTTTTTCTGAGTAAAACATATTACAAAAAGCAATTATAAAACAAGGAAGTTGTGCTATGGGAAATTGGATAAAGATTTTTTTTTCTTATATGTGGTAAAAATTAAAGCATTTAACTGTACTGCGAAGTTTCTTGAAAATGTGTGAAAAAATTTATAAAAACGATTTTAATAAAAATGAACAACTTTGATCTACGTCACAAGTTCACTCTGATAAACCAATGATAGTGTTGTGATAGATTTCCGGTTTCCGGGAAGCCAACGCTCACCAATTAGCAGAACTCTCCAATGAGAACTTGTGACATCACGTGCAGAGTAATTTCAAAATTACAAAACTTTATACAAATTTATGTTTTGGCTATGTTTGATAATCTATTAAAAAATATATTAAAAAAGCCACTGAACAAAAACAACTTTGTCTGCATTACTGCATTTTTAGATATGAAAGAGTAAATAAATTAACCAGATTAAGCGAAGTATTTTTGTACAGGCATTGTCCATGAAAATAAAATAGGATAGAAATATAAATGAGATAAATTTTAAATGGTTTTTACATCTGTTGAATCACTGATAGTTTTATGGCATACGTCTTCAGATCACCCAAATGATGGACATTGTAATGCAGTTAAATAAGAAAATTATTAAAAGATAAAATCAATTATTTTACTAAGACCTTCGGCCGTAGAAATCATATTTTATAAAAAATATATTATTAGATCAAGTGGCTTTCATAACTATTTTCATAGCTAACATTAAAGTTCGAGAACAGATGCAGCAGCCTCCTATAACGAGCGTTTTGAGGGTGCGGTGATTTACCTGGCTTGGACACATTATGCAGAGGCCTCAGGAGAGTCGTAACCCAAGTTGGTTATGACAACATGCTCCTCTTAGGAGCGTGTGGAAATCAGCAGTGGAAAAGAAGAAGAAGATTGAAAATGGTCACTTACCGAACAACAAAGAATTTTTTATATGATGTAGCGGTAGTATTATATGATATGAGTTTCATTGCATGAAGTGTCAGTCTGTCAAGAGGGTTAGGGTTTTGATGAGAAATTTCTTCGGCTGAAATTAAGAAATTAATTATATTTTTTAAAAATTATGAGACAAGACATAATAATAGTTTAATTTATGTTTCTAGTTGACAATCATTATGGCTATGTTTTTATCCTGTTAGTTTATATTTACAGATAAGCATACTAACCAGAAGGAACTCCAGTGGACATGTATTTCAATGAGGCTTGATAGAGAATTTCAGCGCACTTAGTAGCAATTACAACAACAAAGATTGTTTCATCTTGTAATAATGCTTCCACAAACTCAAACGGAGACTTGGCTATTTCATTAAATTGCATATTGTCATAAATATCATACACCTGAAAACAAACCAGATTAGGAAATAGTTATAAAACTAGAAAGCATAAATGAGACAAACTATTTACTAAAAAATGTTCAAAAGAAGCCCACGTATCTTTTTCTTGAAGAAATAGATATTTGAGTTCATGATTTATCCAAATATTAATATTTCGGTGCTATTTTCAGCTCGCATCTGTGGTAGAAAATAAGAATTTATTTTGTGGTAGAGTGGGGTTCAAATCTCGGTTCCCTGGTTCATTTTTTTTAATTAGATAATATTAAATTTATGTTTTCATATTAGCACATTTTGAAATTTTTAATACCTATAATATTCTTCCAGTAGCATACCCACACATAGGTCATGTCTTTGTAGATTTTTTTTGTTTATGTGAAGAAACATTTAAAAGCAAAATAAATCCACGACATTACCATGGGACCACAACCCAGTTCTTATATAATAAGTTTGTGCACACAGATAATTTATATTGGCGGGTTATGTGGTGTAATGATTAAGACACTTTCCTCACAAACAAAGGTGCTGGGTTCGATTTCCAGTGAGATCACAATAATGTAATTGTAATTTTCGTCAAGCCCTGCTGTTGTTTATAGTCACGAAAATGAAACCAATTGAGTGCCGTTTTCACAAAGTGAAATAAATATCTACAAAAAGTAAAATTTTCAGGAGGTAATATTTTATATGCCTGCACCTATGCATAGGTTATGTTATTTCTGAAATACTTTCATATTAATTTTATATTCAGGTTTTCAATTATGACTGGATTATTATTATTGTTACTAATTATTACTTATTGTTCAGGACTGGATTTTCGGTGGCGGGAGGAATTTGAGTAGGAAATTCCTTGATGATTTTTCAAATATTTTAGTTTGTCCCATGTAAATCAAATGTTTGTCTTTGTTTGTTCGTTTTCTATTGATGTGCCATGTGTTATTTTATAATGATGTTTCTTATTTTGTATAATGTTTGCTGTGCTTTGTTTAGGTTTATATTTGCCCCAAATCAACATAGAACTTTGGTACCACGGAGTTAGGGCTTAAGTCTCAAAAATTAAAAATTTAATGTAATACTGTGAATAAATAAATAAATACCTTACATCCTGATTGGGTAACTAAATAATGTCTCAATTCAACCATGGTATCCATAAATGGTTGACAATCACGAGCATATAAAAGAAATATTTTTCTAACATCTTTATTCTTTTCATGTTTACTGTGGATTTGCATTTCTTCGGCAGAACTGTTCCAATCGCTATCTGGTTTTCTTTGCATAATAAAGCAATACATGACGGACACAATGAAAGTTAAAAATAAAATTAAACCAACTAAAATTATCCAATTGAAATAGGTGAATGTCGATTCTCCAGTAAATTTATATTCCGACATATCAGGAGGTTTGAAACGTTCTGAAAATAAATAAAATTTATGATAATGTATAATTGAAAATATTGTAACTCAATAATTTCTTTGGAACATAATTTTCCATTCATTAGAAAATATGTCTAAAAACAAAAATTAGCAAAATTGTGTAAATTGGCACAGCCTAAAACGCCATAAGCTCATGAATATATTATGTAAAATGCAACTTTTTATTTATTTATATTAAAAATTCACATACATAATTATTATTATTTAAGATAAAGAGAAACAAAGAAGAAAGAAAAAAACAATTCAAATATATGAATTTATTCGTTTGCATTGATGGAACAATAATATAGGTATACAAAAGAAAAGTTATATTAAACATCCATATAACTTACTTCATAAAATAGGTATACAAAAGAAAAGCTATACTAGGCATCAATAGAATATACTTAATAATATATATATATATATATATATATATTTATACAAGAAAAATTATACTAAGCATCAATAGAGTATAATATTATAGATAAAGAAAAAATAGTTATACTAAGCATCAATAGAACATAATCCATACTAATTATATGAAAAATAACACTCTTCGAAGAATACAGATTACCTATAATGACAGTTTTAGTGACATCGATATATTACACTGTAAATACCATATTCTTATCAGATCTGTTAGACATTTTAAATTTATCTCCTGCTTTAACTTTTAATTTTAACTTTTAATTTTATCTTTCAATTTCAACTTTTGAATTCTTAATTTTAACTTTTATTTTAAACTTTTAATTTAAGCTTTCACTTTTAATTTAAACTTTTAATTATAACTTTTACTTTAAGCTTTTAATTTCAATTCTTAATTTATACTTATTCATTTGTACATCTACTACCTGCATCTAATTAATTATTGTTGATTGTGAATTTTTACTAAGAAATATAAATGTTCATGGAAGCAGAGAGAGGGGAGGAAAGTAGAGTTAGAGCTATACAATGTTTTCTCCCTTTTATGTACTTTTTATTTAATATTTATGTATTTTTAGAATTTAATTATTTTTTCCCTTCTCCTCCTGCATTCATAATAAATTAATGTGAAAGCTGTAATTGGTCTTACTTTTTTTAATTGTTATTTTGTACCTTGTATTTATATAAAGACTGTATGATTTCCTTAATAAATAAATAAATATTATAAATATGCAAGTGTGTTTGTTTGTTTGTATTTCCGTCACATCTCAACGGAGCGACTGATTGAAATATTTTTTTGCATAGAGATAGCCAGAGAGGTGAGAAGGAAAATAGGTCACTTATTTTTCATCCAGAATTAAAAAAAGGACAATAAAAAAAAAAAAAACATCAACAATGAGCAACATTATTTGAAAATGAGTAGGCGGTAAAGTGGGATGTCAAGAAGAACAAATTAGAAATGAATTCTTTAAATTTCTATAATTGACTTGCTTTATCTATGATAAGTTTGGTTTGACTTTCGTTTTAGTTTTGGATTTGTGAACAGAATAACGATGCGACGCCGCTACGGACTGATGAATCGTTGTATTTTTTTATAGTAAAAGTTGGAGTACCGGCAATTGATAAATGGTCTCAAAAAATAAATAATTTCATCAGGAAAATTCTGATTGCTAAACGACAAAAAAAAATAATTGCCTAACTAATTGCACACTACCACATGAGCTTAGCCGCGGGTAAAAGCTAGTAATAAATATATACAAAAGAAAAGGTTTAAGAAAATTCTACTAAAATAAATGTTCATACCGATAAAAGATGTCCACATACAATCACCAAAGAGTCCATCTTGGAGACTGCAACGCCACTCATCTCGTAGAGAAAGATGTATTGAATAATTTCCTTCTGTTAAATTCCTGTATTCGCAGGAAATTTTTTGGTTAGAGAGGGTACAATTTTCTGTTATATCTATTGGATTGAATGAAATTTGCTCCTGAAAATAAGCATTGCTAAGTGTTATTATTTTATAGTTTTCTCAACAACCAGAACCGATTTCCCAAGAATTAATGTTTAAAGAAAAATACACAGTAATATTTATATAAAATAAATATTTGAACTAACCCTACTATCATATTCTTCCAAATGCACAAGAAATGATTCATTATCACTTGGTAAAGTGTTAGGTTTAAATGTCCAAACGAGTTCAAATGGCCTAGAAAAAAAGAGGAAAAAATATTTAATACACCCAGGAATAAATATCAACGTTCATTAAATTAACTTTGGCTGATAAATTAAGCATTGGCAGATGCAATCTTCCCTCAGTCTCTATGTCTATTTATTCAATTCATAAATGAGAAATCATCAATACATTTAAACAAAAGACTATTGTTTAATGACCCGTAATAAAAATAAAGAACATTAGAAGTACAGGTCATAACATTATAGATGGTCAAATGCACAAAAAGAATTTTAATTTGTAAAAATATTACTGAATTTATAATGATTAAATTAAGCAAAAGAGATGTGTGATGTGCAAAATGAATAAAACAAAAATTGCGGCTATAAAAAATAGAAATATTGAACTAAAAATAAAACATAAAAATTTAAATAAGAAAATTATTTCAACTTGTCTGTAGTTAAAAAAACAACTTACTCTTGATTCAATGGTACAAAGACCGGTGGTCGAATTACAAAATCTTCCAGGGTATGATTATTCACTAACCACTCATAGTAAGTAACTGGTCGGTGTGAGTTAGACCCGGAATGAGGTGCGAATGTTAGGGAGTAACATCCACTGAACCAGTACAGCAAGCAAAAGTTTACTTTGAGCTATAAGATAAAAAAAATCATTACAGATATATATAATTCTATTTAGTTTTAAATAATAATATCGATCCTCCTGATATCATAAATTCACTATTTTTGTATGATCCTTTTACATTCACAAGAAAACAAATGTTATTTTCTTCCTACATAAGTATTTTATTTAGGAAACCAATAGATCTACATGTGTATATCGTGGGGTAATTACTATAACTAGGTAACTCCGAAATCAGCATTTGTGAGTTATAACTAAAAACATTATTTTTCCTCCTCCACGAATGCTACAAATAGACAGCTTGCCCACCACATACCGCATCTGAGGATATAAGTCTCCTTGGCGGTGCCCACAAACATGGAAAATTTGCTCATTGTCAAACGAGAAAGGCTGTCCAAAGGAGCTCTTTGAAATCTGGTAGCCTTAGCATCTTTGTGCTGAAAGAAGGTAATCCAGAAGTACATAATATGTACTTCTGGATTACCTAATCATCATAATTTGATTTGATTGAATCATGACTTGTCTATTGGTAGCACTCACGGAGGAAGATATAAATATGTGTAATTACCCCATGATATTATGACTAAAATATTCCATAATATAGATGGAACTAATAACAGATTTTCACATATTATTCGATATATTACGTACTTAAGTTTTAAAATAAAGAAATAAGTAAACATAATACTATTAAAATAAAATAAACATACATACTTAATATAATGTATTTATGCAGAAGGTTGTTAAAAATAATCATTTTAACAACTAGTAATTCTTTACTAATGCATATTGTATACAATACAATTTTTTTTAAATGATTTACTATCAATTTAGACGCTCCACCTAAATGGACGTTTGCTTTACACAAAAAACAAAAACCATTGCTATCCCACGAAAGGATAAGATAGACAGCATATCTTTTGGCAACTCATTAAATATCTTTAGTCCTTTATAGTGCATATTGTTCTAGTTGCCTTAATTCTTGTTTTTGGGAGTCTGAAATATTCACCTCCCCTCGTTCAGTTAAAGCATGTTCAGCACCGTCAACATATTTATGTTGAATCTTTATATTTATATCTGCTACATTTCACTGCGTTTGCATGCTTCTATTCTGAATCTTTTACATGACAAAGTGATTTTCACTGCTAAAAAAGAGAACACTAGAACAGTAATTAAAATGCGGCAAACAATCGCCTTAAATGACTGTTTCACTATTTAAGCCACTAAATGACTGTTTCATTATTTATTTATTTATTATACAATATATATGGCCTGAGCCAATCTTAATTTTATATGAAGAAACATAATGTACAAGAAACTAAACACAAAGAACATAGCTACGTAGCAAAGACAAACAAGGGCAATAAAACAATGGTATACAATATATTCATACTATGTTCATGTTTATCTCCTACTTTTTATAGCTATAATTTGCGTCAGATTTGTTTTGTTCTTTGATTGTGGAAGATGTAATGAGGAAGTTCAGAGCTACATGAAATTGGATGTAAAAAAATGTTTTCTTAAATGCGGTAAAAATAAGAGCATTTGATTGTACGGCGAAGTTTTTTCAAAATGTATGAAAAAATTAATTAAAATTAATTTAATCAAAATCAACTACGTTGAACTACGTCACAAGTTCTTCCAAATCAACCAATGACAATGTGTTGTGATAGATTTCCGGTTTCCGGGAACCCAATTCACCAATCTGCAGAACTCTCCGATGAGAACTTGACGTCACATGTGGAGTAATTTCAAAATTACAAAACTTTAAGAATCATAGCGCTGATAATACGATATGATACATAAAATAAAAAAAAACTATTTTGGTTTGATAGTCTACTAATAAAATAAAAAAACCACTGTCCCTATAGCATATGTCTCTCGCCGCCAAATAGTTTAATCAGCCACTCCACTGAGCGGCTAGGCTATTCATGAAATGCCGGCATTTAACTGAATGGATAGGCCGTTTGTTAAATCAAAAGGGTTGAACGCCACTTCTTCTTCCGACTTGGTCCCTAAATGCTGAGGATCGTGATCACCATGAACACTTCTGATTAGTTTGTTCCACTCCAGTCTGTCCTCAGCCTGACGAACTGACTTATTAAATTTTAGCCCCGTAGCCACCTTTATTTGGTCAGTGCATCTATATGGGATTCTACCCCGGCTTCTCCTACCTTCAACTCGGCCAGACATTATTGCCTTTTCTAGATTGTCTGGCTCACGT
Organism: Micrasema longulum; assembly: GCF_059751315.1. Classification (NCBI taxonomy): domain Eukaryota; kingdom Metazoa; phylum Arthropoda; class Insecta; order Trichoptera; family Brachycentridae; genus Micrasema; species Micrasema longulum. The sequence continues at coordinate 4,854 of NW_028279442.1, read as the reverse complement.
CTAGCAATATGTCCAAATAAAGACAATATCTTTTTAAAACACACCACTGATAGACGAGTTGTAATATGGAGCTCTTCCAGTATCGATGCATTCGTCCTTCTGGCTGTCCAAGGCACACGCAGCAGCCTTCTCCAACACCACATCTCGAATGCATCGATCCTCTTCCTCTCGTAGGCACGCATTGTCCACGTTTCAGCCCCATATAGGAAAACGGAGAATACCAGGGCTTCCATTAGCCCCAGAACGCCACTTAGCCTCTTTAATTTTAACACAACAATAATTGTTTTATTTATAAATTTCTTTTGTTATGTGAAGTTAGGTTAGGTTCGAATAGGTCGGGTTAAGTTCAATAATAAAAAAACTCGTTTTTTCAATCCTTAATTTAACTTAATAGTTAATATACTAATAATAATTAACTTAAAAAGTAAAAAAACTATTTTTTTATTATTAAACTTAACCCAACCTATTTCCAAAGGGCTAGCTTTCAAGCAACCAACACGTCAAATGACGAGTTATCTGAATTCATTCAAAGAACGGCCTAGCCATTCAGTTGAATTCCGGCATTTAATGAACAGCCTAGTCGCTCTGAGAGTGTCTGATTTAACTATTTGGTGGCGACATGTCAAGTACATCATTGCAATCTTGGTGGTTGATCATAAATTTGTAAAATCGGGTCGCGGTCCCGTGGCTAGTGTCTCGGGCTCACGGCTCAAAGATCCGTGGTTCGAATTCCACTCTATCCCGACTTGATTACCATTTTTTAATAGTGAGTTATTACAACTTGTTGAAAATAGCTCTCATAATTAAATATACAAATGCAAATATTTCATTTAAAAAAAAAAAAAATATTGATATGAAATATTTTGATATTTAAGAATCAATGAAGTAAATTTATATTTCAGTATAGAAAAGAAAAAATCCATAAAAAAACTTCAGGGAAGATACATATTGCTATTTGACCATACGTATTTTTATCTACTAAATTATTTTAAATAAACACCGAGTTTTTCCTTAATAGGTTAAACAAGTTAAAACAAGACTACTTAAAATCGAAACCTATTTCTATCTTCTTCGTGATATTCTTATGTCTTTTGAGTTTATTTTATTTTTTTATTATTGAGTAAATTTAAGTAAACGCAAAATTACACATTTATAAAAAGTTGCTTAGACTGTCTAACTAGGGTTATTAACCCCGTTCTGTATATATTATGTGTTTGTATAAAAGTTTATAAATACACCAGAACCTCTTTTTACACGGTGGATATTTTCCACGCAGTACAGTATAAAAAAGAAGAGTACTAAAAAGGACAATGGTCGAGAAAAATCAATTCAGGATTTAAAAAAAAATTTGATGTTCACTATTTATTGTACCTTAATTTTATTAAAAAATATACCATGACAACAAAATACTTGTTAATAAAATAAATGTTTGTTGCAAGATACAAAATTAGCGCTTCACAGTGGAGTTCTGGTGCCGACCCTGATGTATGAATGTAGAGAAAGCGAGATCTGTATGCAAAGGCAGAGTGATATGGCATTTTATCCTCTTTGCCTACCCTTACGGGAAAACGGCATGATGGCTTGTTTGTTTTGAAAAGGGTTCCGGTGTATATTTATAGATGACAAAATTATCACGATATCCTGCATTTTCCATATCAATGCAGTGGATTATGCATCATCAGGTGTGATAAGGTCATAATGATGAAATGACTGTAAATTTCCTATTTATCAATATGGAAAAAACTAGATAGTAAAAGTATCAAACTTTCTACCTTGTTTGGGCCTTTGTGCTGAAAGAAAGTAATTCAGAAGTACATAATATGTACTTCATTAGATTGAGAAAAGAGGGAACTGAATTCTTCATTGACTGGGATTAAATTTATTGGACATGATCAATTCGCCGAAATGACTACAAAACTTTTTAAAAGCCTTGAAAATTTTTTTGGAAGCCACCAGATCTGTATATCGGACAGGACCTATAACAGGGCCACGGATAGTAGCGAGAAGCTCCATTCGGTAATCATAGAGAGGGGGACAGGGACAAAACCACAAGATGTGTTCAGAAGACTGATTAGGATATCCGCAGCAGCACGAAGGGGAATCAACAATATTGAAAGCAAATAATTTTTATTAAATTTACCACGACCTGATAAAGCGTTGCGTTGCATTTGCGTTGTCCAGTGATCCAGGGGATGGATTGCTAAACCCATATGTCCTGAGCTGGTATTCCTAATGCTTTTATAGTGCGGCATAGCGCATTTTTACATACAAAATACGCCTTATAGCGCGTTATAAAACCGTTTAGAAGTGTAGTCCAGGCAGACATTCCTAGCGTCTTCCACATTCAGATTATCAAAAAGATTAAAATAATACTTAAGATGTATAAAAGTTCAACTGTTATACAGGGTGTTCTTTAAACCCTGTCACATCCCAAAACCACGATGATCAGTATGAGCAAGAAGACATATTATATATTTAAAAAAATATTTAGAACAAAGAAAATTTTTAAAAAATATATATAAAAAAAACAAATGGTTGCTTACTTCTGCAGGGGAGAAGTGAGGTGAGCGTGGCGCAGTATCAGACTCCCCCCTCCTCGTTTCTCCGCTGCAGGAGTAAGCAACCATTTGCTTTTTTTGATATTTTATTTTTTTAAATTTTTCTTGTTCTAAAAAAATATTTTGATGTGGCAATGTGTCTTTTTACTCATACTGATCATCGTGATTTCGAATGTGACAGGGTTTAATGAACACCCTGTATTTGTCAATGGTTATGTATACTGTCATATGTCATGAACTGGCCTGCTCAAGTATCCCATCTAAGCCGCCAATGTTTTCTGAGGACTTTTTGTCAAACTTTGTTGAATGAAATTTAGACGTAGATTTTTTAGTTACTTGTATTGTGGCTGTGGATATGATTAAATGAACATTTAAAATTTTTGTGAGCAGAAAAATTCATAATACTCAAAACCATGTTGGTGATTTCATGCAGTGCCATTACTTTGAAAGGAAATATTTTCAAATATATATAAATATCTTTGACATGGGAATCCCATTTCAGACCGAGAATGTTTCTCTTCTCAGAGCTCTGTTCTGAAAAACTTTTACCATCAAGATCTGTTTTTTGTTAGCGAAACCCAAAAATGCAAAGGATGGGTCATAGCGTAGAAAATGGTTAAGTAAATGGAGCGACTTCATGTCAAACTTATCGGGAATCGAACCTGAGACCATGGTAGGCAAATGTGATAACCATTAAACTATGAAACAAACTAAAATAATACAATGTTTTGAGTATGTCTAAATGTTTTTAGACAGGCTGGATTTCTTCTCTAGGGAGTTATTTAGATCTAAATTTATTGCAACAGAGAAATGTGGATGTTAAAGCATGGGCAGAATGGCGAATGTTAGAGTGTGTAAAGTGGCCCACTGACAAGTCATATGCCCTGTAAATGCCTAGACTTCCATATTCCCTTCGCAAAAATGTTTTCCTTCTCTGTTGCAATAAATTTAGATCAATATAATAAATACTTAAGGAGTCAAATTCGATAAACCCAAATGTAAGGGTTACTTAGAAATTAAAAAAACCAAAAAATAAATAAAGCGAGGGAAAAAAGTAATACATTTAAAGGGCAGTATTGGTTTTTAGTGTCAACAAAGTTAATTTTTAAAATGCATGAGCCTATGAAGAGTATTTTGTTGAATTGTAGGTTAATATTATAACAAATGAGGAAACAACTACTTGCAAACCCGGCAATATCCAAAATCTAAAAAAGGTAAGGTATTAATTGAAACTTATTCAGAATACCATTTTTTACAAGAATTATAACATTGTCAGTTAAAATAAAACTTTATTAGTAAGAACTTGACTTATAAATTATCGGAGGTGTGTTGCAAACATGGCAACTTCTACTTGAGTATTGCAAAGTTGGAATGTATAAAATAAAATATATTTAAATTTATTTTGACAGAAAGGGAAAACATTTTTGAGAAGGGAATATGGAAGTCTAGGCATTTACATGGCTTATGAATTAACTACCCGGTAAAAGAAGAAGTATAAAAATTGGAAAATTGTTTTCAAGCGTTGCCTAGTAGGTGATTTGGTTCAGATAATAATAATGTTTGGATAATTTATATAGCGCCATTTTTGTGAAAATCACCTCAAGGGCGCTGAATGGATGAATCTCACCCACGTGATACAGGTTTCAGCTCTTTTACTTCACAAAATTCAACAGATGGAAGAGTTGAGGAAATGTGGATGTTAAAATATGGGCAGAATGGTAAATGTTACAAAGTGTGTAAAGTGGCCACTTAAACCAGCCAATGACAGGTCATAAGCCCTGTAAATGCCAGACTTCCATCTTCCCTTCTCAAATTTTTTTCCCTCTCCGTTAAAATAAATTTTAATATGAATAACTCCCTAGGGAGGAAATCCAGCCAGTCTGCAAGCATTTGGACATACTTAAATTTAATATTTCACTACTGTTTCTTGGCATAATCATGCTTATGTCATCACTGCTTACGTATAAAATATTTACTGATAATAATAAAATTTGAAGTTTAAAAAAAGTTGAAGTTAGTATTGTGTCAGTTTTTTGTGATTTGCTCAAATAAAGAATATGGATTTTGTCGGGTTTGCAAATAGTACACTCAAATTCAAATACAATTGTGTTCCATTTAATTAGCAAGAAAAGTTTCTAAGGGGTAAATTAATCAATATAAAACAACCAATCACTTTTTAAAATTCCGTAATCGTTAACAAAAAGCAATTTGTTACTTAAGTACCATTCAAAAAACTGTTCACATATTTTTTATAAGTTTATAAAATATAAACAAGGAAAAATAATAATTAAACTAA